>NC_052505.1:15046134-15243634 GCF_014356525.2 Nilaparvata lugens | reverse complement strand
TATTCTATCATACCTTATCGCTCAAACATTATTTCTGGCTGAAGTTGAAAATTTGAAAGTTGAAAATTGAAATCATTATTTCAATTTTTGCTGGCTGAAGTTTAAAGTTTTCCTTTTATTGTCACTGCCGCCTGCCTCAACGATAAAAATGTACTATTACTTGTGTAAAACAATTTTTCCCTCTTCCTTTTTATTTCATTCCTTTATAATAAATGTTTATTTTTCCCTTGTTTTATTAATTCTGTATCAAAATCTGATGTATATTTCTTATTTTATTTTTTCATTTTGTATTAGTTTTCTTTCATTTTTTACTTAAAATCTTTGAAGTGTAATATTTCTTTTGTCTAAGTTTATTTATATTTTGTAACTCATTTTTTTCTGTGGCACTGGGCACCCACCAAAAAACCTTCTGGTTTGGCAGGACCCTCAACTGTTTGTATTGTGAATAAAAAAATTTGATTTGATTTGAGAATATATATTTATATTTGAGTAGATAATATATATCGTATATTGTAAGATAACACTCACTGAAAGAATATTGTAGACCCCACAGCTTAAAGAGTGAAAATTATACAATAGTTTTAAAACAAAAATACAAAATCTAGAAAGCAAAATCTGGGAAGAGTCATCGAAATACGTTGTGACCTGTCTGTAAAGGCCGGTCCAGACGCTCAATTTTTACTTTCCTTGTCCTATTACCATAGGTAAGGAAAGTATTGCTTTCCAAAAAAAAATTAAGGTACCCCAATTTCTAAATTTCTATACGTTTCAAGGTCCCCCGAGTCCAAAAAAGTGGTTTTTGGGTATTGGTCTGTATGTGTGGTGTGTGTATGCGTATGTATGAGTGTATGTATATCTGTGTACACGATATCTCATCTCCCAATTAACGGAATGACTTGAAATTTAAAACTTAAGGTCCTTACAGTATAAGGATCCGACACGAACCGTTTCGATCAAATGCAATTCAAGATGGCGGCTAAAATGGCAAAAATGTTGTCAAAAACAGGGTTTTTCGCGATTTTCTCGAAAACGGCTCCAACGATTTCAATCAAATTTATACCTAAAATAGTTATCGATAAGCTCTATCAACTGCCACAAGTCCCATATCTGTAAAAATTTCAGGAGCTCCGCTCCATCTATGCAGTTTGATTTTAGATTCCCAATTATCAGGCTTCAGATACAATTTAAACAAAAAAAAAAAAAAAAAAAAAACGAGTGGAAAAGATTGAGCATGAAAATCTCAACAATTAATGTTCAGTAACATGTTCACCTAAAATTGAAAACAAGCTCGAAATTCGAGAAAATGTGATTATTCAACTGCAAACTGTTGGCAACTGTTGATTCTATTAAATCATTCACTTTGAAGAGATAGCAGACTTCGTGTGTCTCCAGCGTTATTGTCCTGTGACCAGCTGGCTCAGATCTTTGAATAGTAGACTTGAGATGCGCGGGAACACTAGCGTCAGGTGATCAATTTTCATAACGGCAAGGAAAGTTCTGTGAGTGCGCCACACCAGATTTTTCTATCAGTCTTTTGCTCAAGCAATTGTCGGAACATGGAAGTCATTGCGTGTGGACGGTAAAACGGATGGATCGTCAAGCTTAAAAAGTATCGGCAGGGAATCTTATCTTCCAGCAGACCGTCCGTCTTTTGCCTATCCACCAAAACCTAAATCTCGTGAAAATGGAGATAGAGAAATTGTGATTTCAGATTCGGATTCAGCGCCCACGAATTAATAAAATGCCTCGAGAGTACTTGAAAATAAGCAAGTTTTTTCTGGATTGGATATAATGCCATTTAATTTTTTTTTCTTTCTTGATTCTCATGATACTCTCAGAATTTGATGTTAATATTATGATGTACTATATTGTTTATATTAAGAATACTATAAATTAAAAAAATATATATATATAAAAATCTTAAACACCCTTTATTAAAAAAAAAACTTTAAAATAGTTCAAGAATAGTTTTTAAGAATACTACCTACAAAATTTCAATACATTTACAATCACTGTGTCTCGAGATATGGCATGAAAACAAACCCATTTTAGTGATTAGCAGTAATATTATTATCTATCATTAAGTTGTTTAATACTTAGAATAACATGATTGGAAGACAAATATTACATTACAAGTAACACAGTGTCAGAACTACAATAAAGTTACAAATATAGCATTGTCCAGTTGAATCAGCGAAAAAATACGATATAATTATTACTTATCAACCGGATATATGGGATAACTGAGCTTGTGAGCAAAAAAATAGGGAAATGGACCGACAAAAGACGGATGCGTGTGGACGCAATTTTACATCCTTCTTTTGCTTGAACCAAATGATCCGTCTTTTGCTTGAGTGGAAGAATGACGGTGAACTCGAGCGTCTGAACCGGCCTTAACTGCTCACACTGAACGCAACCACTCATTCAGTGTGTCTGTTCCAATTGCTTTTTCTAGATTTTTCCAAGAGTGTACTTGCACATATACGCATTCAATAAGATCACACTCTTATTACTCTAGGAGGTAAAGAGTTCTCATATGCCCGAACAATTATTAAATTAAAATGCATAGAATAAAGTAAATTTCCACTATTTCTTTACTTTTCAACTAATGATAAAATACAATAGGAATAAACTGAATGCTGAATGAGACAAGGTAGGAAATGACAAGTTCTAAAAAGTCTTATGTAGGTATTGGAAAAGCCTCAGTCTACATGAACGTCTGTGAAGTCAAATGAACTTAACTTTGTTAGGCGAGAATAAAAATAAACTCAAGCCCAAGTCGGCCGACAAACCTGTTAATAGAATTGCCTGTAGAACGCCTACATGAATTTTTCAGACAGAAACAAATCCATCCAACGAATCAATCGACTGATTTGCTCGACTAATATTCATAATGTAATATCAACCCATATACTCTAATGTCTCTAATATCCCAGTAATAAAACTCTAATATCCCTGCCCATATTATTTCCTATCAGATTCCACATTTTCTTTTTCAGATTCTCAAGACATCAGATTCGTGTAAGTGAAATAACTGTCAGATTTGGTATTTGTGAAAAGGAATAGTAAATACGGGAGAGGAAATGGAGTATGAAAATACCTTTCGATGCATTTTTTCTACTATGATTCATGTTTAGTATCACATTCACAGAATTTCCCTGTTCAAATTTTTCAACTTGACATTGTTCAGTTTTATTCGAAATATAATGTAATACATGTAATGTATTGTATAATGTTATTAAAAATTCTATATCAGGAGATAAATTTAGGAATTATATAGTTTCACAATGTATTTTTTATTAGGGTACAACACTCAACACACAATAAATCTTTACTTTGAGATGTATA
Organism: Nilaparvata lugens; assembly: GCF_014356525.2. NCBI lineage: Eukaryota > Metazoa > Arthropoda > Insecta > Hemiptera > Delphacidae > Nilaparvata > Nilaparvata lugens. Next base: position 15,240,286 of record NC_052505.1, on the reverse strand, counting down.
GTTTCAGATAAATTTCAAACATGAAATATTGTAATGACAATTATACAAGTAGCATATAATGCGACAGTAACAAGATTAACTTTTGAGTATAATAGATGATTATAAATATCAATTGAAACTAAGAAACACAAAGATCTAAAATTATCGCGAGTTTGATCGATTCCAACACCAATAATATTTTCAAAAAATAAGGTTTGAATTCAACATGCTGAATTCTAATACATTAATAGTAGGAATGAGCTTTAAATTTTAATTTCAACTTCAAACACCTCTCATGCAACCAACAAAAAATCTACAAATTATTCAAATACCAAAATAATCATTTACAAACTTAGCATGCAACATTTAAAATAAATAAACTATTACTGATTTACCGTAATTAGTGACGAAATGTTTAAAAATTGATGATTAAAATTAATAATTTCTTGTGGATAATGAGATATAATATGAAATTTTATTGACATTTCAATTGATAGTGAGTTAACAATATACAAACATGCATTTCTAAAAGTATTATCACTATTATACCTCAACCCCCCGAAAGCGATTAGTACATGCAAATAAGCCAACCCAACTTAATACTATTTTATATGAATGTTCATGTTTTTAGTTATATAGTTTCATTATTTTATGCCCAATATCACATCAAGTAAACACATTATACATAGCTTTAACCATAGAAAAAAGATAGCATAAATGCAGTATTTTATTGAAAGCAATAAAATAGCATTTTATGTTATCTTTTTCTATTACTTATTTTCTTTATCTATTACCTAATGCAGTATTTTATTGAAAGCAATAAAATAGCATTTTATGCTATATTTTCTCTATACTTCAACGTTTTGAAGACATATATCAAGCATTTTTATTCGTAGTGCTGTTTTTATTCTGAACATCCCAGTGAGATAGATTAGTTGTAGACACATCAATCACAAAATATGTCCATGCACAATAATATTAATTCAGAAGCTACATATCAATTAATAACATCTTATACGCCTATTACAATAGTTTAATCATAGTGCCCAATATTACCATTAAAGAAAAGATAGCATATTAAAAAGATATCCCATGGTACAGGTCGTTCATGTTCTAAATTTCACTGTTGCCCAAGCCCATAGTCCTAGTAGTTATTTTCGTGAAGCTATAAGACGCTGGTAGTCTCTCATACTGTGCCGTTCTTACACTCTCTCCCGGCCAGAACAGTAATAACAGACAGTAGTTGACAGTAATCGGCTTAAAATTTAAAACATAATCGACTTATAATGGGATCAATGAATCAATGAATCAATCAGTTCAATAAAATAAAATGCATTACAGAATTAGTCCCGCTAAACCTGAATAGATTTTACAGCAGGTGCCTACAAATAATAAACTCTTATAGAAATAGGAAGAAAAATAAAAATCTTAGTACCCTTTTTGAAAATATTTAATCACAACATGTTTCGGACATTGATGCCATTTTCAAGTGATATGAAGTAAATAAATAAATACTGCTAGAAGATTCTTATTTTGATTATATGTTAGTGTATTCATATGATTTTATGAACTAAAACTATAAATTGTGGATTTAAATTTGCATGATTCTATCAAAAATGGGGTTATTGGTGTCTAATTGGATTAAGTTTATTATTTTATCTCTGTTTAATTTTGCCGCTTTATGAATATGAAATTCTTCTTCAACATTGAGTTGACCACTTTTATTACCATAATTTAGTATTTTCATATTGGAATTTATATCTGTGAGATTGATTAGTTGTAATCACAAAGGTGACAACAAAGTATTTTCATGCTTAATAGAATAAATTGATATAAAAAGCAACATATCGATTAATAACATCTAATACGCATACTAGAATGATCACGGCAATGTTCTAGACATTCAAGATAGGCAATCTGCAAGATAAAGATAGGTGAGGGTAACCTTCACCCCGATTTGTGAAAGCACATAGCAAATTGTTTTCAAGTGTCTATAAAAAACGTTAATACTGATGCAATCTACGAACAGCTATTAGTTTGGTGTAGGTTGCAACAGCCAGCCGACGAGAAATTGCTTACTTAATTTCAGCTGTAAGCAGGTTGGCCCTCCTAAGAACAGCCCTAGCCTGTGCCTTGGACACGCGACGCAGGCTCTCGTTATTAACGGCGATGATGAGGTCTCCGACAACGATACGACCGTCGTGAGACAATGATCCGGCATCAGACAGTTCCGTCACGACCATGCCGTTAGCACCACCATCGCAACAGTCCAACGTCACCCCTTCAAATTTGTATCTTTGTTAGTAGCCAATATGTACATGTATCTAAAACACCTCTAAACATCTTGCCAATTTTACTGTGAGCAAGATAATAGGGGGTTTTAAAAATATACCGTACATGCAGATACCAACTTGTATATGCCATTTTAAGCTTAAATATTAGAAGTATACTCTGTACAATATTACTTCTTACTTGGAATGAACATGCACAGCAGAGAGGGCATACAGCGGCAAGGATACAACGGCGGCTATGGTTCTGAACTGGCCAGCGTTCTCTAATTTCCAGTGAGTATTCAAGCGCTCAAGTTAAAGTTACGAAGTTTCCTCTCTGCAAGCACTGACTCGACTGACTCTTAATCGACAAATTGACAACTGCGCTTCCACCTATGACTCACTCTATCCATCACTGCAATTGGCTGATCTCCCTCCATTTCTCTGCGCCGCAAATTACTCAAAGTCTGAAGTAATTTTGTACGGAGTATAATAATAATACAGTATGTTAATAGAGATAATTATGGTAATGAATATAAGATATAATATTAAAGCATATTTGTTGAATAAATCATTCATGAATCCCTGATAAACATTATCATTCAAGTAATTTTGGATAAAATTTAGATCACCTATTTCGGACTAAGTGAAAACTTATCTTAATTAGGGAGAGGTTAACTTATTTTTCCTCCCCCTATTATGTTAATGATGTAGCCTACTTATTGTAACAATAAATATAGTATATTTCGCACCTAGAGCAGAAAATGAGATTTTTCCAGCTCGAAGTCGGTTTTCAAGTCCGAGGCCGTAGGCCGAGGACTAGAAAAGATTGAGAGCTGGAAAAACATTTTTGCCCGTGGTGCGAACGATATTTTTCGCCACACTACAGGTATTGCTGACAAAATAAATAAAGAATACAAAATAAAGAATACTCGTTAAGCTATCGTACCTATCTCTTGATTTTAGTGGTAGAAGATTTGCAGTCAGGATTTCAGATTCTTTTAAAATTTCACTTGGAATACCACAGTCATCTTCAAGCATTTTTGAAAATTCGGAATGCACTAATCAACAATAAATAATTGAATAAAACTGGTTGCGAAGCGAATTAGTTTGATTCGAAACTGGAACTAAAATCATGGCGACTTCAGCTTATTATGAAAGTGGACACTCGCCCGATCTAGCGGATGACTTATTAATAATAATTAGCACGTTGTTTCCAGCCATAAGCGGCTGGAAAGAGACAACTTTCTGGCCTAGACCGGAAAAGAAACCCTTTTCTGACGTCGTCTGCAAACAAGGTCTTTCAGATCTACGTAGGGACTGGAAAACAGCTGCTTTCTGTGCAGTGTGGCGAAAAATAAATAAATAATGAAGATCAGTTTATTACTGAACATTTGATCATGCAGAATGTTTTTGATAATTCAAACCTATGACTTGTGAAGTGAATTGATGAAATGTAAAATAAAAAAACAAATAATAGTATGATTTAAATTTTTTGGATGGATTTAAGAGATGTAACACCTATTTTGATCAATTCGATTAATATTCTCCACTAAAATTTCGTATGAAACTATAAAGACATTCTAAATTTCAATTCTAATTATTGAAATCTTGAATAATACAGAAAAACTGTCAACTAAAGGTACGTTTTCCTTTATGCGTAAATTTCCGCAGTCGACGACGACAAGCATTGTTGACATTCAATTGTCCAAATTTCAAGTGTCCTAAAACAGCTGATCAAATAACTTTTCATTATTTGTTTTTATTATTGAAGAATTAAACATTCTAATAATATCAACATATTGCCATTTGAAAGTATAAGCTCAACCTGCCCCATTGAAACATAATTGAATACAATCCTTTAGGTTATTTAGACAAATTGAAATCTACCCAATCTGAGATTCTCTCCCTGTCCTGGTCGACGACGGCACTTACGCATAAAGGAAACCCCAGCTTTACTTAAGATAACAAGATAGTTCCGAAAGAAATGAAAATAATATTCCGTATTTTTGTACTAATTCGAATGAGTCAATGAAATTCACAATTAACTAACTAATAAATAACATTCATAATAAGAATGTGTTCGCAGTGTTCATAATAAGTAAATTCTTATGGATTTTATTGGTGGGGAGTTCCTTGCGAGAAGATTCCACCTCTGAATATTTTCATTCAATTTGTATGAAACAGTAAACATTTTAAACGTAATGACCACTTGGATCAAAGACCTTAAAGAGATATCATCTCTAAAGATGCATCTTACAATTTTATTTTATTTTTCATTCTTATTTTGCATCAAATATTATGTATCTAAACTAGTTGATGTCAATAAGGATTTATTCTGTGAGCTTTTGTATGTAAATAAATAAATAAATATTTAAGGTCTTTGACTTGGATATTATTTTACAAGTTGCTCAGCCATTGGAAGTTTGTACAGATTTCGGGTGAAACGAGCACTAATGTACAGTGGAGAGCAGAAGTGAGTAGCAGTTAAGTCTGACCTAAAGGGTCGGAACCCTTGTTGAACTTGATGTTGACTTCGAGTGAGGCCGGCAGTGGTGTCTTCAGCGTCTCCTCACCAACCACATCCAACGCCATGTCTTCTTCCTCTTGCAGCAACGTGTCCGGCGTTGAAGCCTCTTCTATCTGCTGGAAAATATTAAATCATTGTTATATTATGCCTACACTATATGCCTACATTGGCCAAAGAAGTTATTGACTGTCTTTTTTCGTTAGGGCTACTCTTAAATAGAAATAAATAGTTATTTGTGCAACTAGTGCGCAAAGTGACAGTTTGCTGCACCGAAAGAAACGTTTACGCCCGAGCCGTAGGCGAGGGCGGAATGGTTTCTTGAGTGCAGCAGAAGAACTTTGCGCACGTATTTCACATTAAGTTTTTCCTACAGTTACCATTGAATATGAAAAGTGGGTAATTATGGGTAAAATTGCCTGAAATGCATCAAATGTTTTTCTGTGTAATTTTATTATTGATAAAAACCTTAATCCTAAAATCCTAAAGTCCTCGTTGTCCTTGGTTATAATATATAATGAATAATAATTAGCGCGTTGTGCTTCGTTGCACGTCTGCTCACTATAGCAGCCACAGCAGTCACTGTTACCAACTTCATTTTGATTTTGCTGCACTGTTGCTCCATATAACCTACTAAGTATTTTGCGTTGCCATGTTGCAAATCTGGAGTGCAGAAAAATTTTTCCCGCACTAGAGCGGAAAAGTGATTCTTTGCGTTCTGTAATCAGTGCAGCAATGGCCACTTTTCAACGTAACTGTAGGAAAAATAAAAATCTAAGTACCCTTTTTTAAAATAATTGTTTACTTACAGCATGTTTCGGCTATGATGCCATTATCAAATTAATTGATAATAACATCATAGCCGAAACATGCCGTAAGTAAACAATTTGAGTTATAAACAAGTTACGGTATTGACTCTTTGAATGTTTAAAATTTTTTGGTGGTTTATGAGTGCATAAGCTATATACATTATACAAGGTGGCGCAGGTGGTTTTAAAATACTTGTCAAACTGTCAATTTTATGGTAGGGTATTGGATTGAAATAAACTGAAAAACGTGCAGTTACAATAGAAATTCATTAGCAGAAAATGAGTTGTTAGTTTTTGAAAATTACACCCATCAAATGACTTCCTTCTCGAGTGAGGCATTTTTGGAGTCAGTGCTTAACGATCTAAGCCAGGAATTGATTATCACAATACTCACGACATGGACAATAAGGCTAGACACACACCAGCTAGTCAAGACAAGACATGATCAGACACGTTCAGTCACAATACTTCACATAGTTGCTTATGAAGACATGTCTATTACAATGACTAATCAGTGTGATTAACACACTTGTCATAAGCAACAATGTAAAGTATTGTGACTAAACGTGTCTGATCATGACTTGTCTTGTCTTGACTAACTGGTGTGCGCCTAGCCTAAGTGATTCCAGCAAGACGGGGCAATTGTACATACCGCTAAGATATCAATGCAAGCTGTACGCGCTCTGTTCCCTAGCTGTTTGATTTTCCGCGCTCTGTTCTCTGGCCGTTTAAATTCTCATAATGGAGATTTTCATTGGTCTTATCGCTTTTCGGACCTCACGATATGTTTAGGTTTTTTTTTTTGAAGCTATCAAAAAGCAAGGTTCTACATGAACAAACCTCGGAGCATTCAGGAGTTGAAGGCAGCAATTCACAACAAAATCATATCCATTCCTGGTGATGTGCTAGAACGGGCAATGCGGAACGTTATCACCGACTCCAAGAGTGCGTCCCTCGAGAAGTGGGGAATTTGATGGATACTATGGCATTTGGTAATATAATAGGCCTAAATTTTTATAAATTGAGATTGAATATTATTAATAAGTTATATTTCTACATTGTTAAAAAACGATCTAGCAACGTTGCAGAGCTAGGAAAGGATATCGCTATCTGCTTTGTCATATGGACAAGGATAGCAACACCAATGTCAATCGAATATTCCACATTATAACGTGGACCTTACTATATACTACAGGGTGATCAAGAAGTCCCTCCGCAGTGAACTATATACTAAAAAACACTCTATAACTCAAAAACAGTATTTTATAACAATAGCAAGGTGTTAATCTATTAAACCTACGTGTACATTCATTACAGTAGAGGGGGAAAAGTGGGAGTAACTTGTCGAACAGGTTTCTAAACAGAACACAATCTTCACTAAACAGAACGCAGGTACTGCGCAGAGACTTTTTGATTGCCCGGTATACTTTGCATGTATTGTTTAATAATTCTCTAGAAAAAACGTTCACCATACTTGGCAATTCAAACATTTGAATGCAATACTTACCAATTCATCGTTGCTCAGTTGGTCATCCGTGTTCAAATCTTCAATAGGAGGTAGAGTAGTTGGAAGAGCGGGGGAATATCCTTGAAAAAACCTGAATCATTCAATGACCTAAATATGCTTGCAGTTCATTCTCAAAATATTGCCTTCATGTAATGAATGAAGAATGCATTTGTACAATAATACTTCTGTTCAAAATCATGCTTTTGGCATTCTAATAATAAAAATCCCAATAAAAATAATTTCAACCGTAGGAATGATAGTGTATTCTACACATGCAATCGAAAGGTCACATCTCTCGTAATTGTTATTCAAAAAACGAGCGGCGCGGTTTTCCAAAAGACAACACCTGATTTCTAATGCAAGTCTAAAAATAAAAAAGAATTATACTCACAAAAACCAATTAGGAAAGATTAAAAAAGGACTTTGTGGCGTTATCAATTCTAATAATAATCTGCCTTTTATTCCTGTTAGCTTGGGAAATAGCAAAATAACTCAGTCTGCTTTGATTGATACTGGTTCCCTTACTCCTTTCTTTCATACAACTTATTTCATGAGTTGACTAAAAGTAATGAGGTGGATTTCAATGTATCAATAAAAACCTGATTTGTTCTGCTGCTAATTCTTCTGATATGACTATAAAAAAGGCTTGTATTATGAAAAATCAGATTGCAACATATGACTTGGAAGTTTGAATTCCTTTTGAGTAGTGATTTGCCAGTCAAGATAATACTTGGTGCTAATTTTATAAAAAATGTCAGATATGATTATTGATTTACCTAATAATCGATACTTCTTTTGCTTCAACCCTAGTACTACATTTCCTTTAATTCGTGATGCAAACAAGAATGTACTATATATTAAGAATTGTAATTATTATTGCTTCGTAACTAAGTAAGTTACAGTGTATCAATTTAGTTGTATATGTTATTTTGATAATGTGTATTTGCTCACTAAACTCATTGCTCAGTTTTCTCTCGGTAACTCATGCTAACTCTGCTTTCTCTTTGGTAATTTGGATTTTTGAAGTTTTGTCCAATGCTTGTAGATTTTATTTTCTTCTTTGAGCCTTGTCGACCTGATCAATTGACAATGATCTCTCTTCTTTCTCTTTCTCTTCCCCTCTACTTTCATTTTCTTTGGGCGGCCGACCAATTACTCTCCTTTTCTATTTATTTAACTTCTATCTTGAATAAATTTCTGGTACAATTTGGTTCCTAAATTAAATACCCCCAGTTGTGGAGGTTTGTACCAAAAATTTATTAATTACTTAATTTTATTTTATTTATTTTATTTTCTCCTTATTTGGACATAACTTTGAATATTCATTTATTAAATTTCTAGTTATAATTTTGATTTGTTGGATTGGTACAACTGGACGAAGCCTTGTCGGTTGACCAGCCAGCGATTTCCTCTTCTTCTTGTTCTATAAGGCCTAGCTGTGGCATCTCAAAATGTAGCATGTGATTTGAATTATGAATATCTAAATTTTTTACTACAAAATTTTTTTTAATTATGCTAAAGTAGCATAAAATGTAAATCTACAATGCCTGATTGAATTTTATATTTGAATAACCCCAGTTGGGTTTTTTTTTATTTTACCATTAATTTTGAATGACCGGACAAATATAATACCAGGATAAATACAGGATGAAGGAGACTACAAATTTTCCATAAACTCAAGCAATCAAATTTTGGAATTCAAGTACAGTATGAAAGTTAAATTTACAATTCGAAGTGGGGTAAGCAGAACACTTGTTTTACAATTCGGCTTCTAATTCAACCAAGTCCATCGAATTTTATGAGTTTCAAACTTCGTTAATCGTCGCTTATCTACGATTCCACATCACACTGAAGCTTCAGTTGTAGGCCTACCGGGTTACTAACATAGATTTAATAATCAAAACTTGTAAACTGAATATTTTGTAACTTCAGAAATGAAATTGATTTTAATGTTGAAAATAAGATTCAATCGGACTTGGCTTAAATTTTATTTCAACCAGGATTGCCAAAATATTCACTGGCCCTCATGACCAGCATTGCTTCCTACTTGTTAGGCAGTCTTATTTGAGATTACTCAAATAGGGTTGGTTACACATGGATAGCTATTTATAAGCCCTATGGACTGAATGAGTTCATTTCTGGGAAATTTCCAGGAGCTCCGTAATATTCTTGAGAAAAATGGCGGATAATTACTAAAAAAACATGTTTTTCACGGTTTTCTCGAAAACGGCTCTAACGATTTTCTTCAAATTTATACCCTAGATAGCTATTTATAAGCCCTATCAACTGACATGAGTCTCATTTCTTAGAAAATTGCAGGTGCTCAAAGTGCTTAAATTTCTATCACGATTTTCTCAAAATGACGATTTTTTTTCAATTTCATACCTGTATAGTTATATCTCAGCTCTATTACTAGCATGAGTCTCCTCCTTGAGAAATAACAGGGGTCCACCTCATCCTTAAGAATTTACTTTGTACCTTCTTCTCGTGCGTGAGGTAGGTAGGTAGAGCAGTTATTCAAAAGAAACACACATGTCGATATTTTATTTTAAAACAGCTGTTTTGACAACTTTTAAAAAATCCTCAAATTTCATAATTCAAACAAAGGAAAATGTTCTCTGAACACAATCACAGTATAATCGTAGTTTTAATTATTTAGCCGCCAATCGGCATAATGTTATTCCCTAAATTATCCTCGTTAATGAGGCTTATATATCAATGGGCAAGGAAAGTTGTGTGAGTGTCACACCAGATTTTCGTTAGGGCTACTCTTAAATAGAAATAAAATAAAAATCCAAGTACCCTTTTTTAAAATTGTTTACTCACAGCATGTTTCGGCTATGATGCCATTATCAAATTAATTGATAATAACATCATAGCCGAAACATGTCGTAAGTAAACAATTTGAGTTATAAACAAGTTACGGTATTGACTCTTTGAATGTTTTTTATTTTTGGTGGTTTATGAGTGCATAAGCTATATACATTATACAAGGTGGCGCAGGTGGTTTTAAATACTTGTCAAACTGTTAATTTTATGGTAGGGTATTGGATTGAAATAAACTGAAACGTGTAGTTACAATAGAAATTCATTAGCAGAAAATGAGTTGTTAGTTTTTGAAAATTACAGTGTTGTCAATTTTATAGGTATTGGATTGAAATAAACTGAAAAACGTGCAGTTACAATAGAATTCATTAGCAGAAAATGAGTTGTTAGTTTTTTGAAATATTGGATATGGAGAAGGATGGAGGGGATCAGTTGGAGGGATAAAGTTACAAACGAGGAGGTGTTGAGGAGGTTGGGGAAAGAAGGAGTCTGCTGGATGTGATAATGGGAAGAAAGAGGAGATGGCTGGGACATTGGATGAGACGGCAGTGCTTGTGGTGGATGCCATGGAGGGGACCATTCAGGGAAGAAGAGGAAGAGGGAGAAGAAGATACAAAATGTTGGACGACATCAAGGAGGGGATGAGCTACTATGCAACGAAGCGACTGGCAGAGAATAGAAGAGAGTGGAGGGCTGCTGCCATATAGAAGGACCTGCTTACGAGCAGAAAACTACAGACAGACACCCATCAAATGACTTCCTTCTCGAGTGAGACATTTTGGAGTCAGTGCTTAACGATCTAACCCAGGAATTGATAACCACCATACTCACAACATGGAACCAATAAGTGGTTCCAGCAAGACAGGGCAATTGCACATACAATATCAATGCAAGCTGTACGCGCTCTATTCCCTGGCCGTTTGAATTCCCATAACGGAGATTTCCATTGGTCCTACCGCTTTTCGGACCCCATGGTATGTTTAGTTTTTCTTTTGAAGCTATCAAAAAGCAAGGTTCTACATTAACAAACATCGGAGCATTCAGGAGTTGAAGACAGCAATTCACAAAGAAATCACATCAATTCCTGGTGATGTGCTAGAACGGGCAATGCGGAACGTTATCACCGACTCCAAGAGTGCGTCACTCGAGAAGTGGGGCATTTGATGGATACTATGGCCTTTGGCCTACATTTTTATAAATTGAGATTGAATATTATTAATAAGTTATATTTCTACATTGTTAAAAAACAATCTAGCAACGTTGCAGAGCTAGGAAAGGATATCGCTATCTCCTTTGTCATATGGACAAGGATAGCAACACCAATGTCAATCGAATATTGCACATTATAACGTGGACCTTACTATATACTACAGGGTGATCAAGAAGTCCCTCCGCAGTGAACTATATACTAAAAAAAACACTCTATAACTCAAAAACAAATATTTATAACAATAGCAAGGTGTTAATCTATTAAACCTACGTGTACCATCATTACAGTAGAGGGGGGGAAAAGTGGGAGTAACTTCTCGAACGAGCTTCTAAACAGAACACAATCTTCAGGTAAAACAGAACGCAGGTACTGCGCAGAGACTTTTTGATTGCCCGGTATATCTTTACATGTATTGTTTAATAATTCTCTAGAAAAAACGTTCACCATACTTGGCAATTCAAACATTTGAATGCAATACTTACCAATTCATCGTTGCTCAATTGGTCATCCGTGTTCAAATCTTCAATAGGAGGTAGAGTAGTTGGAAGAGCGGGGGGAATATCCTTGAAAAAAAATAACTTCAATCAGAACAATTTGGAAACTTGCTCAAACTAACACTAATAATGTATTTTATGAAAAGCTGGATTTTTAAATTTACATGCTGTTATAATAAATTTGTTGTAGTCTAGACAACGTGGAAACAATGTGTCTAGACCAAAACAAAGTTTTCATTCTTTTCATTTAATTTTCCAGTAAATGGAGACTGCTCTAATCTACCAAAATTTTCCAGGAGTATTTTCTGTCATAGAGGTTCATACTGGAGCTGTTTTATTATCCTGAGCTTTTTATGAGCCCTGAAGGTATACAAATCAATGTGTAGAATATATAACGAGACATTTTTATAATATTATAAAGCTGCGTTTACACCAAAGTTATTAACTAAATTTTAATAACTTGATCCTTATAGATTCTATTAGATTGAACATAACTTATCATACACTTGATGAACATATGTGTTTGTTAAGTCCCGTTCAATCTAATAGAATCTATAAGGATCAAGTTATTAACATTTTGTTAATAACTTTAGTGTAGGCCTAAACCCAGCTAAAGGGTATGATCACATTGGATGCGTGTATGAGCAAGTGCACGTCAGATCTTGCATGAGCCGAAAAACGAAGCCTGGAAAGAGCCATACTAACACGTTTTTACGTGCATGCAACTGCTCACACTGAACGCAATCAAGTGCATGCGTTTAGTGTGAGTGTTTCTATTGCTCGTTCCTTAGTTTGTTTTTCATGTGCGCGCTTGATCATGCATAACCAAGCGTGCACTTGCACATATACGCATCCAATATAATTACACCCTAATAATGTCACTCTATGAAGTTTAAACAAAAACTAAGATTCAGATTTCCTTCAAGTTTGAACTCATATTGAAGCACGTACATTTTTATAGATCGATGTATCACATCATCGTACATTTTTATGTAAAACTAACCGTCAGGCTCGCTTCACTCGCCATATCCGTCTAGCCAGGGGACTTCGCCCCCTAACCCCCCGACTGGATCGTCCAAAAATGAAATCAGCGGGATCGCTTCGCTCGCCTGCATTTTTCATTTGAGCATGCTTCATTCCATCAGAAAGTCAAAGTACTTCCTCGCTCGATTCAATCACCGATTAATTTCAATTATTTAGTGCAGGGTGGAAAACTTCGTTAGGATATTATGAGAATTAAAACAAAAAAAAACCGCTAATTTTGAGCGTATCTTTGGTCTTACTTCAAATTTCTTCTAACACAACATTATTACACACTAGCTTAGCTTCTGTACTAAATTTGAACAATTTCTGTTCATTTATTCTCGATAAATCTGAGAAAAAGCAAAAAAAAACCGCTGGGAAAACGCTAATTTTGGGCGTATCTTTGACGTTATTGCAAATTCCTTCTAACACAACAGTATTACACCCTAGCTGAGCTTCTGTACTAAATTTGAACATTTTCTGTTCATTTGTTCTCGATAAAGCTGAGAAAACGCTAAAAAAAGCTGGAAAACGCAGATTTTGGGCGTATCTTTGGAAATTTTTCCAAATCCGTTCTAAGTGCGCCTCTAAAGGGCCAACTGAACATACCTACCAAATTTGAACGTTTTTGGTCCGGTAGATTTTTAGTTCTGCGAGTGAGTGAGTGAGTCAGTCAGTGAGTGCCATTTCGCTTTTATATATATAGTGGGATTCATATTTGAATCATGTTTTCTATTTATTCCATTATACTGATCTTATATTATTTACCTCATCATCTTCAATGTCTGAGGGCAGTGACCCCGAACAGCTGTACATGGAATGATCATCAAGAGTTGGAGTTGCTTGACTCAATCCCTCAACGAATTCCTGAAAATTGTCCAAAATAAATTGAAAATAAATACTTCCTACCAGTTCAACTCAAATTAAATAAATGATCTATCAACAACAATGATATTAAACAAGAATTGTTCCTTTTGAGTATCAACTAGATACTGCAATACATAATTTCTACATGAAATTATACGGTATTAAAGTGAAATAGAATAAATATTGTCAATTCCACATCATTTATTTGAGCCAAACTGAAGGTTCACTGTACTTAAGGCATCATAAGCGGTCTTTTTTGGTTAGACTATGTGATGACCACTGATGATGATGCCTTAAGAGCATTGAAACATTAATTTGGCTCAAATAAATTACGTGAAACCTTGATATGGAAGAATTACAAAAGATCTCTCTTCATAGAGTAAATTTCAATTAAGCCAGTATAGGCCTAATTGACTATCTGATGTATGTTTAGAAGAACTTGGTTCCTTCACACTATAAGCTATTTGGTGTGAGTTTAGAAGCACTTAGTTCCTTTACACTTTAATACATCATTTACAGATAATTTTAAAAGGATAAAATTCTTTTTGAATCTATAGTATATTCGAATATTGGTCCACACTACTTGTTTTCACACATTATAACTTCATATAATATATATATACAAACATGGTACAGTCAAGAAACCAAGTTCTTTAAAAAAAACCTACAAGAATCTAACCTATCCACTTTCTCTATACACCTGAGTGCCTTATTTTGAATCTTGAACAGTCTGTCCAAATTTTATTGAGATGAATTAGCCCATACTAAAATACGAGTAGCATGCTCAATATATGATTGCATAAGACCAAGATAAGCAGTTAACAGTATTTTTTCATAATTCAACCTAGCAAGCTGCCGCAAGACAGCTTGATTACATCCCAGGTAAAATGTTATTACATATCTCCTCAAAGTAAGGATTCCATGTTAATTTCCTGTCAAATACAACTCCCAAGAACGCTACAATCTCTTATTGGTCCATCTCATTTTCCTTTACAAACACGTTCATTGCTCTATCCTCTATTGAATTATATTTGCTTTAAAATTGAAATTTTATAAGGATAATTTTCTGAGCCTGAATAATTTTCTAGCTGAACTTACCAGAAGATCCAAAATAGGAACTGAACTGAAGCCTTAACAATTTTCTGAAGCTGAATTGACGTAAGGGCACTGCGATATAGTGATGTTTAAAAATAACATTATAAATGCTGTCTTCAAATGCTGATTAGAATTATTTTGATGAAACTTTGCTCTAATAAACATTGAGAAAATCAGCCATCTCTGCACCATCCTGTCTGTACTAGGCGAGACTTCAGAATTTTTAATAATTTCTTTTAAAATATTTTTCACAAAAACTCGTAATTTAATTTCTTATACATATACTACTGTACCTATTAAACTAATGTAGATTACTCATATACTATGATCAAATTCATGTTTGCATACTGAGTTCTTCTTGTACGGTCATAAGCACTCATTTTTTTCATGAAAAAAGGGTAGGTACTTCAATTTTTTTATTTTTTTCATAAACTTGAACACTCGTTTTTATATTTTATTCGTAGAAACAGCTTAGCCGACCAGTATAGGCTCTCAATTGTTCATTTTTCAAATACCCTCAGATGTCAGATTGAATGTTATTAATTGAAAACTAGCTAGTCAAGTTGTATCATGTTTTATAATCTGAAAGCACACCTCTACATTAAAGTTTACACAATTTAAAATTTGGTTCTTCAACTTCACAACTTCACTAATAATCTTTTTGAGCAGTGCAATAATTCACTGGATGTAATAATACTAGTCTCAATAAGCTGCTGAATGTATCAAAATTGTTTCTTTCCTCTCTGTTAGAATCTGAATATGTGATTCTGGTTAGCGCACAGGCATTTGTCCTTGCAGACCATCTTCGAAGAAGCTAGTCTATTCATTATATTGTTGTTGTTTTTTGTTCTTTTCATTGATACTGTCTTTGAGAAGGCTACATGAGATTTTCATTTTTTAATTTACATTTTGTTTTTAATGAATAACTTTTTGTCTTCCTGTTAATATAGTTGTGTAAACAGTAACCTTTCTTGTAATTTGTCTCTGAAAACACAGCTCTTATTTTCTAGTGTGTTTCATGTACCATAAGTCTCAATTAACTGTTACAGCTACGAATAATCTTAAAATGACTAATAGGCCTCTATCACATTAGGACACCAGGCTGAGTCACCAGTGGGAAACCAATTGTCTGAGGGAGTCATGGGGCATTAGTTCTTATTGCGTTTATTACACTACTAGGGACACCAGATTTTGGTGACCGGCTGGTGTCTCACTCAGGCCACCGCTGGGACATCAGTATTGACATATATGATCTCTGGTATCCCACTGGCGAATTAGCCTGGTCGCCTGGTGTCCTAATGTAGTACTAGCCATAAATAAATAACTAGTGTGAGAAGAAATTTATATTGTACATCTGGAATAAATTTTTGAATAAATAAGACGCAGCAAAATGGTAGTTTCTCCATCAGGTGACGCTTTTTTTAAAAGATTTCTTGCAACTTCTTATGAGGAATTATGATTTATAATAATATGTCTGATCTATATGATTAAGTCTATTACCTCTTGATCTGAAAATAATATGTCTGATCTATATGATTAAGTCTAGTTACTATGGTCAAATAATACCTCTTGCCTGTAATAATTTCCAATTAGTAAAATACAAAAAAATTGAAACTTATTACTCAGCGGCATCGCTAACACCCAAATAGTGCGTCTTGTAAAGTAGACGATAAAATTTAAAAAGTTCATTCAAATCAATATTCTAACGATTTCACAAAGTGACTGTGTAAATTGATTTGTTTCATATCCTCCAGAATAAATTTTTCTAGAGAATATTCATATTTCTCAAGTGGCTCATTTTCCTCTAATGAATGTATTCGAGTAAATCATTGAAACCTAGAGATTTAACGAAGTTCAAATTAATAAACTATAAAGAATCTATTTCAATCTATTTATTTTTAGTTTCTTCTTTACCAAGTAGAATTAGTATCTTCATATCTTCTTTACTAAGTGGCTTTTATGTGCTTTAGCAACAAGAATACTATAGGCCAACCTACCGCAGTCTATTCTTTACCGGAGTCGAGTGAAATCATCTGAAGAAATCTTGAGGCTAACATTTTTTATGCAATCACTCGTGTTGACACCTCATACATATTTCATTGTTATATAGTTGTTAAACTCAATTAATTTTTTGTATAACTGGTTCCACGATCCAACAGATCAATTCAACAAACTTTAATCATAGTTTGGTCTCAACAAGAATAATACTCTCAACAAGTGATTTACGATCCAAATATGATAAGTTTTGTACAAAAGTCGTAATCTTCAGTTATTTACTTTTCTGACAGTAGTAGATAGAGCTCCAATTTGTTATCTCTGCTTCCAGTAGATTGCACAGAACACAAATTACAGCATATTTTCGATGCAATATACAATTTTTGTAATGAATAAAGTCATGAGTTTTGAACAAAGTCCATCATTTCCAGTTCTTTACTTCTCTGACAGTAGAAAGAGCTCGAATTTGATAATATCTCTGCTTCCAGTAGATTGCACACAAAAATTACAGCATATTTTCGCTTGAAATATACAATTTTTGCAATGAATAAAGTCATGAGTTTTGAACAAAAGTCCTTAGTATCCAGTTCTTTACTTCTCTGACAGTGATTAGTGCTCCAATTTGTTATCTCTGATTCTAATAGATTGCATAGAAAAAATATAACCTATTTTTGCGTGCAATGCACAATTTTTGCAATGAATAAAATTTATGATAACTCAATAAATGCGTTCCTGGAGTGATAATCACTCAACATTCAATAAAAATTATAGTATTACTTGATAAACGAGAGAATCGTATGAATATATCAGACACAAATATTAAAAAAGTTGAATTAGCTGATTCCAGGTCTAATAAATAATTGATTTGCTAAGACTAGAAGGGTAGAGATTCAATACACAAATGCACAATCCGTCAGCCACATTGCCTTTTAACAATAAAATTAAAATAAATGAATCAATCTACATCGATTCTAATTGCAACTGATCGATCAATCATTATTGAATGACTATTGATGTGAGAAAATTTCGTTACAATGATGCTTTTTGGCAATGAAAACATTTCCGGTTTGTATTTGTGTTTTGAAATGTTTTGAAGGAGAACGAGTCAGGTAAAGAATAGAAATAAAACAAGCATATTCTTCATTCATAAATTTAGACGCTTTTATTTAACCCCAAAGTAATAGCAATATTTAATATAAATTCATATAATACAATATCCCGGACACATACATATATAAAGCAACATTCATTACCGTACATTGCAATTCTGTAATGTGTGTTGTCTGGTAACTGAACTAAACTGAACTGAACTTAGGCCTAACAGCATACGGATCGGCTTTTGTGTATAAAATGCAATACCCTGGTATACTGTGCTAGACATACTAATACTTGAATCTTCAAAAAATGCTCTCACAACGACAATTTTCATTTATACTTACATGTCATATAAAAATGGAATGTTGAAAAAATTTATGGAAAGTAATAAAAAAGGAGTGAATTATTCATCTATCAGAATGGATTAACGTTCATGCATTCATTTGCAGAATGATAAATTATTGAAGCTTGAGATGCATTAAGAGAGAAGGGCTAGCTGTTAATAATAATTTAAACTACAAAATTATGCATGGGATGAATTCTTTAAAATTTTAAGAATAAAAGCAAAATATACACGATGAGTTCAATATTCTACATGTCAAAAAACGCGCTGAATATTTCATTTGTCAGGAACCAGTAATAGAAAATATTACATTCACACTGTTTGCACAGTTTCAGTTTAAATTAATTTTCCTTCTAAACTGGATTAAATCCATATCAAGTCTCGTTCGTTATAATGTGGTTTATTTTAAGTTTAAGCCATCAACTAATTAAATTCAGTTTGAGCTTTGACTGTGCAAACTGCCCTTTACTGTCAATAATTAATCAATGATACTAAAAGTTTCACTAAGTTTGTGAGTTCTTTGATCTCATGCATAATTTTATCATTACAATCAAAATGATTAGCCTATATAATTTGCTGATAAACGACTCACCTTTGAAGAATTCCAATAAATAAAACAGATCATACAAAGACATTCAACTATTCCAAATACTGTTCATTTCTACAGCATTATATTAGTATGTTTAGCACAACATAAAAAATACAGTATCAACTAAGATATTAAACAGAAATATTCAAAAACCCAATTACAGTAATTAAGTAAATAGAATTATTGTGAAATAATGGTCATTCAGTGATACCTGAATTTCTTACGGAGTTGATTTTTAATAACCAATTGACGAGGACTTCTGATAATTATGAGGCATTTTCGCCTCATATAAAATCATATAGCATTTAAACTTGAATTTAATCACAAAATTATCATTTTTCTTGTTTGTTTGATTAGAAATAATGATCAGGATGAACCCAATTCTCAATAAAAATTAGATACTTCTATTAATCATAGATAATATTGATAATTATTCAAGTATCATAATTAATTATATTGACAATAGCCACCAGATATCTGAACAACCATTAAATCTTCCATTATCATTAATTAATAAACTTCCATAAAACATCATAGCAAAAGCCATATAAGGCTACCTTATACAATAATATATAATTTGATAAACAATGGAATGTTTTCAACACAATTAATAAAGTACAATACTTATTCTAAACCATTAAATTAAATACAAAAAATAGAATATATAAAAATTTGATAACAATATTCACAATATTGATGTGAACCTCAAACCAGTATCATTGAGACTTCCAATTAAACCATTGTAAGTATAACAGCGATGAAGCAATAATTTAACTCAATTTATCCAGATGGAGAATGAATATCAAGTACTTTAGGCCATACTTAGAATTTAGGAAATGGAATAAACTATCATCACAAAAAAAACAAGATTCAGGAAAAAATTGAGTGTAGGAGTGTAGCCAATATTTTTCATTTTCAGGAGAAAAATGACTGTCACAGACAAACTGTATTCTTGGCATATTCACCAATAAATCATTGGAATGAGTACCAATAATTTTACTTCTTGATAACATAATTGATAAACCTCAGTTGAAGTAACTGGAAGCTATAAATCTTAGGTATTCATATTAGTTAGTCAGTAATTAATATCATAGCTAGTATTCAAGAAATAAAAAAGAAATCTAATTTCCCTTTTTCAAAAAAAATCAAGAGTATAAGAGTAAAGTTAATTTCAGTATATTTAAAAAGAATTCTGAAGAATTAGCAGAGAAACTTCTGAAGGTGATTCTGGCCATAGAATACAAGTTATAAAAACTTATATCTTAAAAAAAGTTATTATGCTATCTGTTAAAACATTAATTAATGCTAAAAACAACACAGCATTAATAAATGATAATTATTTTAAAGAAGAAAGAAAACCTTTCCTAGAACAAATAATTGAGGTATAACATCAATGAAGTCACCAATTTTGCTTAAAACGTTAAAATGAAAATAATGGAGTTAAGAGAAAAGTTGTTAGGTTTATGTTAGAGAAGAATAATTGAGATTAAAGTATTGGCCATCTGAAGATTGACAAAAAATTATTATAGAATTGCCCGGTAATTTTTTAAAAGTTTGTATCTAGATAAATACAACATTCAGACTACATTTTACTGTGTTACTTTCAACGATGAGTACGTTATTTCGACCAGATAATTTGAGTTCTGCACTACACATGAATATCAACTTCTAAATTAGAATTGAACCAAAAATATTAATTTGAATATCCAATACATGCAAGTACATTAAACATTGACTATCAATAACATGGTACTTTCATTGATTAAATATATTACTCCTAATTCACATGTAGGGATAAACAACATTATAAATGATTTCGAATAAACTACGAATGGGCATATTATATGAATTTCGATGTAGCTAGTTACAATATTATTAGAACAAATTGCTATTACATGTATAACAGTTATGTGGATTATTCATGATAAACATAATTCTGTTCTATCAAGTAATTAGAATTAGCATTCTAGTTACCTGGTGTTCTACAAAATGTAATTGATAACAACAATTACAAATATTCTTTTACTGAAATAATGGTGGTAATCGAAATATTGTTTATCAAGTGCATAGAAATCTTCACATTCGCAACATATTTTCATTATTAAAAATGGAATGTGTATACTCTATTTTTCTTTAATCTTAATTGGTCCTTACTTCGTTCATATTGATGAATCAATTTTCACAGATTGAATAACTGGAAACATAATATAATTGAAAACCCGTTCATTCCAAATTGACGTATCACTTGAATTGAAATTTATAAGGATATACGTAGATTTTGAGATATAGTATAGATTAAGAATTCTTATCCTAGAACTGAATAATACAACTATAAATGTATAAATAAGTGAACAATACACTTGAAACATAGACTTTCCTACTGATGACTGACATATTAAATTCTAATGGGGTGATAACAACTATCACGAACGAAAGATAATTAAAGATAATAGACTATTTTAACTGGTACTACAAAAGAATAATATTAATACTGTAGAAGACTATTTGCTTTACTACATTGTAAAGGTTTTTCACAATATTAAATACCGGACCGTACATTTGGAATGGAATATTAGAACAGTCATCAAACTATCATAATGAAAGCACATTACAAAAATATAAAACTACAATTTGAATGTGCATACCAATCTCATATTTTTTCTAAATTTAATACTGAGCTTAGAAAAAGCGAAACCCGTAAAGATTGTTTCAAGAAAAAGTGATTGGTATATCATGGATGGATAGAGGTACAGTGTTCAGTGTTTTCTTATAAAAATGAGACGGTGCTAGACAGTAAGAGGTCTTTCTACCCTGAAGGCCTTTCCCGAGAACGGAACCATTGGTTATGAAAGCTTGATTTCAAGGGGTCCTACCAACAATACATTGAAAATATATCAGAAAACAAGTTGGCAACTTCAAATCCTTACAAACTGAGTAGGCCTGTTGATTAGTAATTGAATACTCTGTAATTATCCACTCTTTACTATCAGGATGTATTACTCTTACCACAGAATAAAACACTGTATTTGTATTCTGTGCTCTTACTTTATCATCCCATTTTTGGTAATAGGCGTGTCAGCCACTCAATCAATTCAAACTGCCATCTAAGTTGGATTAAAGAGATTCTTATAAACCATAATAATACTGTGAAGTAATATACGTGTAGGTATGCTCTATGGTGAATAGATTTGATAAATACAATGGGTTTTTATATTTTAATCAGTAGATTAATCCATATGATAGATAGCTTTTGTTTCAAAGTTCTCATTCACTCTCGCAGTAAGCTAAATCATAATTTCGGAGAAGAGCTTAATACTGAATCTGCTGAAGAACACTAACAAGATTGAAGATCTCAAATGTAGGCCCCATCAATATCAATCTATATCATTAAAAATAACACTAATTTTTGGCGAATATTGCACGAAACTGAGCTTCATTTCTTAAGGCCAACATTTTCATTTATGAATAAAAATATCACCATCCTAATTTTAGATAAACAAATGCATTACTATTGTTAATCAACCTACACGTCAGTGTTAAAATTGAAAACGTTAAAAATATAATTTGTTGACTTTTGATTTACTCGTATTTTCTAAGCCAGCTATCTCATTTCTTTACTTTATGAGCACTCAAACTATTTATAAGAATCTGTAAAATGGATTAGCATCAAACTAGGATTAAGAAAAAGTAAGCTAAAACTTTCTGTTATAAAATTCAACGATTTAAAATAGCTCACTCTATTACAAACGTTAGCCTATATTTTCCAACTTTTGACATATATTTTGATGCTAGACGTATTGGATTAGAAGAATAAATCCTTACAGTTTGGAAAATATGAGCGTTTTTAGTTACAGTGTTTTCGATGCTTGATAATTTTCAGTATATAAATATGTTCTCTGGTGAGTTTATTGTTATTGAGTAGAATGATTGATTGTCTTATCAAATGCAAATCGTTTGGTTTTCCAGAAATTGAATAAAAATTCATTGATACAAAATCTATATAGCTACTCAGATCTCATTCCACTTGAAAGCATTTCTATCATAGAAATTCAAAAAATAAAAATTTCGTTAAAATTTTTATGTTGAAAAAAGAAATGCAGTTGAGTCTATACAATAATTTACTGCAGTTTTCACGGCTGATCTCTACCGATACTGAATTTATTGATGGAAAATGAATTCTAATGTAACAACAATCGCATAAATAATTATCTTCCATTCATTTTTATGTGAATTGCAAATGGCCAACGATACAATAGACATGCCATTAACTGTTATACTTTATTACACCGAATTAGCTTGAAATAATCTATAAGAATTGTCCTTAACAAATTTTAAAATGATAATTGACATGCCTAGTTCTACTAAACTTCTAGTTCTTATACGATTAATAAAAAACACCAATATCTACTACAAACAAGACGAATAAAATATTTGTTTGTAAGTTGAAAAAACAGATCATTAAAAATTTGGCTATAATTCAGGTGCTTGTAAATTTTGTAAACTCGGTGACTAATTTAACCTGGATTTTGTGCAGTACATATTAACATCTATCTACAATAAATATCACTATTCAATGTACGTGAAAAATTTCAAGTTAGAACTTGATTGCACAAGTCTTGCACAATTTATCTCAACAAACTTTTTTGTAGACTTTTTTGTAAAACATGTGAATTCGAACCATTTCTGCTTGTGACTGTTTCACAAATTACATTATGCTTTGGATTGAAAGCTTCAATTAAGCTATTACAAATATTTGTTTAATAATATTCTTTGTGAGAGAAATTTTACAGTTTACTTATTAAATTAAACAAATATACTTTATAAGTCATCCACATAAATTGGGTAGATTATTCAATATTATAGTCATCGTAATAATTACTCGTGCAATCGAGTTTTCATCCATCGTTTACTAAAAAGTTTGTGATTTGAACTCAACCACTAAATTTTGATCAAAATAGCAGATTTGTGATAAAAATTGTTCTGTGAGAATATAAATATACGAATTGATCAACAACTCTTATATTCTATTCAATAAAACAAAAAATATAAAAGTAAGATATCTATTGTAAAAAATTGTAATCACTTGACGTGTAAAATACTGCTATTTCGGTCAGAAGATTTTGATTGATAACTTATAAAAAAGACAGATCTGTTTCTTGAAGATAGTTTCAAAAGTTCAAAATGTTAAATTGGAAAAGATCGATATACATTAAGATTAATTATTATACTTAATATACAATTAAGATCGATATTACAATTGTTGTATATCATGGTTTTTTCTTAATGAATAATATTAGTAACGTTAAAAAGGTCAATTCTTCATGTTGAATAATGAATCGTTATTTAAATTCTATCATCATTTTTTTCATTGTAAATAATAGTATTAAATTTTTCATCCGACACATTATCAACATTGTAAATTAGCCTATGTAAAATGGTTGGTTATTCAACTTTACAATGAAAATAAATAATAAATGTTAAAATAATGTATCGAGTGATAATATTATAGTCGTTAGACAATTTATATCATGGTATTATATCTTCAAGATTTTTTTTCTCTATTTTGCATTAAATCTTATTATTTAGCAGTGATATTTCAGCTGAATCACACAATTAAATTCATTATTGCAAATACATTTTTGAAAAATGCATACTCTTAAATTCAGATGTTTCTAATAATGAATACTCCAAATAGGAAGTATAAAACCTAAAGTAAACTCATTTTTTCTATTTTCAACTGCTTGAAGCTTTGGAAATAGGAAAACTGTGAACACACCATAAAAGAAGAACACTGGAAGCTTCTGTTCATGAAAACAGATCTCATTCATATCGTCGTTTGATAATATTATAATACAGTGATGCTGTGCGAAAAACTCTCATGATAAATATTAATTTGTGGATTATAATTAAAATTAAATGCTTCAATACAATCATAAGTGAGACACGATAATACTCCCTTAAAGTGTGTGCTGGACGTAATTTTGTGCTCTCATTACATTTGGAAGTGGGGAGATTTTCGTTCTGTATCCAATAATAAATAATAATAAATTGAGTGAAGCCTCATTATAACGTCAGCGGTGCCGACTATGAACATTCAATTTTACATAAAATCTAATCTTATACTTTTTCTTAATGAGAAAAATATGATTTATAATTATAAGTGAAAATTATAATTTTTATTTTTATTTCATTTATAATTTTATAAGTGAAACTTCCTAAATAAGAAAGTCATGATAAAATGTGGAACTTTCAGAATGTTTATGATTCATATTATATGATTGTTTCGAGTCATTTGGCTTCTTGTTAAGAGTAGGCTACATAGAAACTTTTAATTATTGCCGGAGATCGATATACTCTCTACACTCTGAAAATGGGAGAAGTGCCTTTAACACGTCCGGGAATAGTCACAGTAGGTGATAGAAGTAGTTTGTATTCAATGTGGATATCTCAACCACTGGTAAAAAAATGTATTTTTGGTCAGTTGAGTACAAAACATTGATTTAATAACTAAAATTGGAAGTTTCAACACTAACCAATAGTATTATGAGTTCAACAGCTCATAATAATAAAAGTCAGAAGAATAATCAATGGAAGGCAGTCTGTTGCAGAATAGAAAATAGAGACTTTCAATGACTTGATGACGTGGCGAAGTATGGACAGAAATATTCATCATCATCATCTTCTTCATCATCATCATCATCTTCATATTCTATTCTGTACCTGACTGCCTTCCTGGTTTATTCTTATGTCGTTTATTATTATGACTCTTGGGCCGGTTTCCGAGTTCGGGATTTAGCCAAGTTCTAGACTTTAAACAGCTGGAGTCAGAAAATTGGCTTTCCGAACGGTGCGTAGTCGTAATCCACGTTTAAATTAATTTTCGAAAAACTAGAAAATTGATCACAAAATAAAAGACAGAGAAAATAGTGTAAAGTTTCAGCTATTTTGAATTATTTAGGAATGTTTCATTTCGTCAAGGAAAAACGTTCCCAATTATATGAATGAGAAAATAAAGATTGTCATAAAAACTGCGACTACACCCCGTTTCGAAAAGCCAATTTTCTGACTCCAGCTGTTTAAAGTCTCGAACTCCCGAAAGTCTGCTAAATCCCGAACTCGGAAACCGGTTCTTAAATTTAAAATAGTATGGCTAGTGTTATAACTTCCCAATTCTAGTTATTAAACCAATGTTTTGTACTCAACTGACCAAAAATACAATTTCTTAAAAGTGGTTAAAATATCCATATTCAAGTCACACTACTTTTACCTGTTGTGATGAAATAAAGGGTACTTGATAATTGTTTAGTGTTTCAAAAATGGGATATAGTAGTTTTTTGTAATTATCAATGAATGAATTCAAAGACAGTTATATTGAGGCTCCACAGAAACGAGAAATCGATCAACCTAGTGTGGGTCCATTCATTAATTTATTGTAGAAAATGAATGAATGGTGGTTGACATCAATGGGTCAATTCATTCATTAATTGTAGCAAACGAATGAACGATTATTATCAATGAATGAATTCAAAGACAGTTATATTGAGGCTCCAGAGAAACGCGAAATTGATCAACCTAGTGTGGGTCCATACATTCATTTTTATTGTAACGAATGAATGAACGGTGGTTGGCATCTATGAGTCCATTCATTCATTAATTGTAGCAAACGAATGAACGGTGGTTGGCACCTAGAAGCTCTCAGACTTGAGTAGCGAGGCCGAGCCTCCATCGGCGACATCGTTGTAGTACTCGCCGTGATGCGTGGTGGTGAAGGGTGCGGGTGCGGGGGGATCACTACTCACCTGACTGTGGCTGACCGAGTCGGGAATCGGCAACGGTTTGGCAACGCCGATCCGAACGACGCCCTTGGCGGCGCCTTTCAGCGCCTGCACCGTCTGGTCTAGCGACGCGTTGTCCAGCGCCGTGTCATTCACTGAGAGCAGGCGGTCGCCTGGGATCAGACGGCCGTCTACCTGCGCCACGCCACCTGGCACCAACGACCGGATCACTATCACTGTCTCACTCGCGTTCATCGGGTCCTGCAACACACGGCAATCGTTAAATTCCCACAAACAATAAACACTTCTACACATTCAAATTTATCTCACATTATTGTATAGATACAGTAATATCATACATATCTTACATACAGTAGATTACTATATAAGTAAAGATACAGTAGAGCACCGATAATTCGGACGTCCGCTGGGTGATATGAAAAATTGTAAACCCCTAAAAACCTAGCCTATTCTGTATTTCAAGCGGCTAATTGGTCCGCCGCAAAACAATATTTTATTAAATGAAAGATTTGAGTTCCTGTATCTTATTAAAATACAATACATGGTGTATATTCTAACTAGAATGTGAATGGAATATAAGTGTACACAAGTCATATTACATACATGTACTACTAAGTACTGTAGGGCAGAATGCGAAGTTTTAATTACGCCTACATTCAAGAGCTAGGGTAAAATCGAATTAACATCGATTATCCGGATTATCAGTTAACGGTGCTCCACCGTATTGTATTGATAGATGTATTAAATGAAGATGAAGAGAAGTCATAGAATTCCTACATTAACAACAATTTACAGTAGCTACTCCAGAAAAAATTGATCAAATTTCAAATTTATTTCACACTCTATTCTATGTGGATTATATTGATGGATGTATAGTTATTTATTATTTGGGGGGCACTAAAAATCAGCTACCTACTACGTATGACTGTCGAAGCAATTCATATTTTAAAAATGTACGGTATCTGGTTTGGTTATTTGTATTATTCATAATTATTGTGATTAAAGAAGAACAACAATTATTGAAGATTCGAGAAATAAAACTTGGTACCCCTTCCAACATTTTATAGTGTCTAGCATTAAATTTGTAATATATATGCTTTGTTTTAGAAAAGCTCGAATCAGTAATCAAACATTGCCCTTAACTTTTTGCATCTTCCATATAATTTTTTGCTCTCTTGCTTTAAATAACCATGTTAACATTTGAATTTGCATAATACAATATAAATAATGAATTAATGAATGCCCAAAACGTCACGCACCCTGGAGATTTACACACTTATTCAATTAATTTCATCAAGTATACATTTCACAACATTTTTCAATATGGATTCCATTGATTCAAAATTTACTTAAAACGATGTGATAAAGTAGAATACTGGTGTAATTGAAAAGCACATAGTTGATATGTGCATCTTTTGTCTCTAATAATCATTTGCAATCTTTGTATCTTATATAGCCCCACAAAGCACTATCCATCGGGTTATGATCTGGTGTTAGTTGGGTCCATTTCATTCGTCATATTCGAATATATATTTCACGTGATCAGACTCATCTATATATAAATATATAAGCGAAATGGCACTCACTCACTCACTGACTTTAGTTCTGCGAGTGAGTGAGTCAGTCTCACTCACTCGCAGAACTAAAAATCTACCGGACCAAAACGTTCAATTTGGTAGGTCAGTTGGCCCTTTAGAGGCGCACTAAGAAATCTTTGGCAATATTTCAACTCCAAGGGTGGTTTTTAAGGTTTAAAGTTCGACTTTTAGCATGAATATTCTTCTTATTCTCTTAATTTTATTATAATTGAAAAATGTCCATACCATATGTTAATATAGAACTATAATCTAGAGAGAGTACCTCTTCGAAACAGTTGTTAACTGATAACTAAATTGATAATTTTGTCAGGTTGGCAATAAGTTGAGTTGACTTTGTTAGGTTGGCACCAAGTTGAAGATTAAAATGCATTTATCGCGGAAAAATTGATTGGGCACTGCTACTTCAATCAGAGCTATTCCTGGGAATATTATATTACTAGCCGTCAGGCTCGCTTCGCTCGCCATATCCGTTTAGCCAGACGTTTAGTCTGGACCACCGACTGGATCGTCCTAACATATGATAAAAATGCTCAAATGCTGATCTCATTCTTGAACGATCCAGTCGGGGGTCCAGGGGCGGAGCCTCCTGGCTAGACGGATATGGCGAGCGAAGCAAGCCTGACGCTAGTATTGAATAGATTTCGTTAGATATATCAGTTTTAGAATAAAGAGTGTAGAGTCCCTGTGGTAGGCGACTTTTCCGACATTCACTTCTTGGGGCATACCTTTTCTTTGTTTCAGTATCATAGTGATGACTAGACTACATCAATTGGGTAATGCAATCCCTATGCTTTCCAAACATTCATCCTTAATAATATTCAGTCTTGATCATGCACTCACAAGATAAATATTAGCAATTTGTACAATCAAAAAATTCCACTACATCGTAACAATTCATCTCTAATATAGTCAACAGTCTTATTTACAATAATCATACTATACATGAAAAATGTCATACATCGATTATTTATTTGAACCAAGTATTTCCAAGGGATAGAGAAGAGCATAATAACATTCTAAAATGAAGATATTACATTTTGGAAAGTACATATTTGCATGCAAACATCAATATGAAATTATAATACAAATAATATAGCCTATTTTATTTTATCGATACAGCTTAAAACAACTGTCAAAAATTAATATATTTGCAACACAACATGAAACATCGATTATTTCACATCTACAACAAATTATTCGACCAATTACATTCTATTTTATCATAAAATTAATATTCAAAATATCGAAACATTATTTCCGTGCAATCGATTTATTCTATACTCAAATTCTAATGTATTTACAATACACTTTCACCTCAATATTTATTTATTTATTCAAATTCATCAGAATTGATTGAAAGGAAATATAGCTTAAAATAACAGGTTCTATTGTTTTGTAAGAGAAATATTCTTAGTCTGAATAATTTCTATTCCAATCACAAGCACCTCAATATTTATTTATTTATTCAAATTCATCAGAATTGATTGGAAGGAAATATAGCTTAAAATATCAGGTTCTATTGTTTTATAATAGAAATATTCCTAGTCTAAATTTCTATACCAATCACAATCTAAATTTGATCTAGGTTTACAATAATATTACAACTTGACGTTGTCTGTGTTCAATGAATTTGATGGGAATAAAATTATATTCATTATTTATTACAAGCACTCTAGAATTCAGAATTTTTCAAGATACAATGAGGATACATTGGTTCTAATAATTTTTAAAGTAGGGTACCATATTATAAACAAAATTGGAAATAAAATTATATTCATTATTTATTACAAGCACTCTAGAATTCAGAATTTTTCAAGGTACAATGAGGATACATTGGTTCTAATCATTTTTAAAGTAGGGTACCATATTATAAACAATATTCAGACAGATACATACAAGTTTATAGAGGGCATTGGAGCTTAAGCTGCGTTTACACCAAAGTTATTAACAAAATCATAATAACTTAATCCTTATAGATTCTATTAGATTGAACATAACTTATCATACACATGATGAACATATGTGTTTGTCAAGTTCCGTTCAATCTAATAGAATCTATAAGGATTCATTTATTAATATTTTTTTAATAACTTTGGTGTAAACACAGCTTTAGTGCATACAGCTCATGTAACATTCCATCAAACAGAGATTACAATACTCTCGTCAAATCGACACTTCGATCAAGCAAGCTAAATTTGGGAACAAACATCACTCCAAGCTTTTATGTTTAAAAAATGCAATTTTAAAGTACTGACACATCTAGACCACTAGCTATAACATTTTCAGTGCTCGAAATATCAATTCTAACTAAATAACCAGGCAAAACTAGTAATACGGAAAATAATTGCGGACGATTAACCAACGATCTCATGCTATAAGAAGCCCAATGCTCTCCACAAACACAAAATTATCACCAAGAAGAGAAAAGCAATATCTGTGGAATCTCATCACCATTCACACAACGGATGCATTTTTCTTTTTTATTTACAAATTATAAGAAGTAACAGATAGAATAATTTTGTTTACCTTTCATTTAAAGAGACGCCAGAGCATACTTAACCTCGCAACTCATAACAAATGGATCTGTTGGGCTTCATGTAATACAGAAGCATATTAACGTTATTTTGCAGAATTTGAAAAGATTCACAACATTACTTTCTCTTCTTGGCTGAAGGATATTCAGTCATTCATACTTGATAACAATAATTCAAGTTACCTAACATACATTTATAAAATATTATATTTAACTAAATGTTCAAATAATTAGAGCTAGAAGATGAATTTGAAAGCAACTTTCTTTGGAATATGAAGCTGATTCCATAAATTAGTTGTATTCAAAAGATTTTCTAAAAATAGGTTTTGCAAAAGTTTGTTAACTCCTCATAATTCCTCTGTTTTTTTATATGACGAGCTTATACATTTTGTAAAATTTATGGCAAATAAATCTAATTCATTCTTGTGACTTTTAACCAGAACTGATAGAATGCACCATTCTCACTGCATAACAATTTAGCTTAAAAAGCTATCGTTTGGTTGAAAATTATTTGAACCTAGTACATGAGCTCCCTTTCTCAAATATTATTGATTTAATTGGGCATGTTCATTGATTATTTTTTTTAAGCGTTGTATGAATACAATTTGTACGAGAGTAGGGAGACTTTCAAATTTAGCGAGTACAAACTTACTGGAACTGTGAATGGATTCAGACAGTTTGAAAATTTTCCCCATATTATTTATTAATGTGGTAATAGAAATCCCATCATTACTTCATCAAATGATGAAGTCTTGAAAGCAATTTCAACGAAATAAGATTTGAAGTGGTTTAAGTGAACCATTCAACATTGCACATCAGATTCTTCCTTTTCAAAGAATTCAGTTTTATTCAATTATCTCTCCAACCATAGTATATGTATAACCATATGCTGATAGATTATATTATCAATTACAGTGTATTATAATTACATTATTCATTTTCAGAATCAGCCATTACCTATTGCTACGGTATCCAAAAACTTTGAGATCCATTGCAAACTGAGTGAAATTTTCAGAAGGATAACACTTGAATATTCAGGAATGTCTCATGCTAGTCACTCACACATTTTTCTGTAAGAAAGATTTGAAAAATTCACAATAGCAGATAAAATATAGTTATGTTATATTTTAGAAAATTCACTTTCAGAAAAGAATTTCTCTTTTGATACGAGTAGGTTAGGTCACATATATAGGCTACATTCATCAATTATATTGCAATAATTCAAAAATACATATTTAATATAATAGTGTTTAGGAAATTTTTAGTTATTATTCATTTTATTTTCACAAAAACCACAAATCAGGAGAGAAGCACTAAGGATACCTTGTACTATTTCTCTCCCAAATGAAGATAACATTAAACGGTCCGAAATAGGGCTATGTCTTTTAGGTTTTTACTTTCTCAAAATCCTCAGTCCTCTACAATGTTTTTTTTACATTGAGAATACTCTCTAGTAGCAAGTTTTGCTAGCTATCAATCAAGTTCATAAACATGAACATATTTCAATTTTCCAATATCATTGACCAGGGAATTTTGACACAAAAGAGTGATTCAATCTTATTTTTATTGAACCAAATATTCTTAACTTTATCACTATGATACGAAATATTCTACCCTAGTTGGTTGGAGAGAAAACAAACAATCCTGATTTAAATCACTTTTCACAATGCTCAGACTTATAATGCATTTGCCATATGAATTTAGTCATTGGAGATTTTCTATCATCAAGTTTCATGTATGATTAAGAAGAGTTCTTACAGAGCAAATCGAAAATACTGACTATAGTTTAATACCCTACTGAATATGATTCAAATGAAAAAGAGTCTGTATCAAAGACAGTTGCCAGACAAAAGTCATGAATAGATTCAAGTTCAGCATAAATATATCATGCTAATTTGAACTCTTTTAAACAATTATTGAATAAATTCTTTTAGCTTTTCAATTTTCGATAATTGTAATTTTACTACACTGAACATTCCTGAATATTTTGTTTTTCATAATGAAACAATACAGTTATCAGTACTTAGTTTATTAAAACAGTTTCACAAATGAGTACTATTGGTCAACATTTTTCTGCATACAATTGTATAGATTCTTCTATTACATCCATATAACCAGTACCGGTGACTAACAATTTTAACAACAACTATACTTCGATTGCGTCGATGAAATAAATAGTTTACAAGAATTGGGATGAAATTAATAACTTGGTTTTCTAGGTTACTAATTTCTATTTCAATAATAAATAGTTATTTGAAAACAGATTTCAACTTAATTTTAGTCATTTATTGTTTAAATCGCAACAAAACACCCATGGAGATAGACTAACTTGGTCAATCCACCTAATGCCTCAATAAAGCACACAATGTTGGGATTGGAAATTATTAGTACGCATACATAATATTGTTGCTTCTAATGAACAAGATCTACAGAGGTTGCACCAAAAACGTGTGACTCAGGTAAGTTATTCTACCTCGTATTAACATGGTATTGTACAAACTATAACCAACATTATTAATCTCAAAGGTATGTTGAAAATATGTATTTTTTAAAGGTATTAACTTGAAATTATGGGTGATAAGGATTCGCGATTTGTGATTGATTTAACGGATTTAACGGATTAAATGACCAGTCAAGAAATAGTAAAACCTGCATCAGAACCAGGTCAAACTCTAAGATCCGATGCCAAAGTCAGGGTTGGAAGACGAATTATTACAGAAGATCAGTGTGCTTGGATTTGGTGAGCTCACATGAGATCACAAGTTTTTGGGACACTTTGTAGAATGTATTTAGTTATTCATTGGAATTTTACGTCATTAATCAGTAGAATCTATTTTTATTGGATTTATCAAAGCTTTGATGTATTTTAAACTGTTGTCTAGAAGCACAGATCCAATCCTAATAAAGAAGGTTAATTGATTCTTATACAGAGTAGGTAGTATTTTAGCTTTATATGCCAAAATATCAGGGCATTTGAATGTAAATTTCAGATAAACAACTTACAACAGCTACAAATAATCAAATTGAGGCTGTTGATATTGAGAAATCAATAATTGCTTTCATTAATAGATCCAAACTAACAATTTATGTCTCTGAATGATTGATAAAAATTCAAGCTCAATCCTTTTAAAGACAGAAACGATGAATTTGAATTTTGCAGAGACTATAAAATTAAAATTTCAATTGATTCTGTACATTTGAAAAGAATCATTGAGCTTATACAGAGTCAAAAGAAAAAAGAAATTTATGCTAATTATGACAGTGAACATCGACGAAAAGTATTTCAATGCTGTAGTATTTTAAGGAGTTAGAATAGTTGAAATAGTATCTCAAGTTGTACAATAGACACCAGATTGGAAGAACATCGAGATTTTTCAAAAAGTGCAAGTTTCAATGTAATTTTATATTTTCAATAAGTTTGATTAATTTAAGGAGCAAAAATCTGGTGAGAAAGTGACAATTTGTGAAGTTTTTACAAAGAATACAGAGTTCAAAATTGCAGTAAGAATGAGACTGCTTAGAGAAAATAGAGTATTACAAAGATTTAGCACTGACAATAATTGCAAAAAGTTAGAAATTTAGGAAATCAATCAGTTTTTGATGAATAGGAATGTAGATAGAGAAGCTATAAGAAGTTACATTTTTATTAATTGATATTGACATTTTCTGAATGAATAAAATAACGGTGACGGGTAATTTTTCAGTAGTTTACCTACTATAATTTGAGGTGATCTCTGGAGCTGAGCTTAAAAAAATTCGTTCGTTGTAATTACAAAACTAAACTAATTACATTAAACATATCTTGTTACCCGAGAATCACCAAACTGAACAAACATAAATACTATACTATTATAGAGATCATAATAATATTTCAATTCTAAGAATCTAATTACAAATCAGTTGAGATTGTTCAAAATTGAGCGAGGATTAAGAAATAAGCCTATTATTTGTGGAAATATACAAAGTTCTGAGGTTTTCTAACAACATTAAATTCTTCCATCTAAATGATCTGATCAAGTTAATTTGAACTGAATGATGAGAAATGGCTCCAAGATACAAAAACAGTAATTACTAAAGTGATTCATTCAAAAAATGATTTGATAATTGACTGTTACTGGTGCGCGCGGCTCTGACTCTACTAGCCGTTCTATAAAATTTGGGCTCGCTCACTCATCTACAAAATATTTAACAAATATTCAACGAATATTTTTAGAAAAGAGCCCTCTCACACACCCGCACCAAACTACAGCTGTTACAGCCACGAGCACACACTAATGGTACCATCAGAACGAGGTAACCCAGAAGAAAATTTCGAAACATGATTTGACTCATCAATAAGAATATTGATACATTGAAATGTGGTACATAAACTCAACATACAAACTAAACTAAATAACAATTAAAAACTTAATTCTAATAACAACATTTAACAATAATTTATATGACATTTTCTTGAAAAGAAAATGGGGTACTATGAAAATGAGGATACGTTAGTGAGGTCCACATTATAATGGCAGTGGAAAAAGATGAGAAAACATCGTTGCCGATTCTCTGACTTCCGGATACTTTAGTGAGGTCCACATTATAATGGCAGTGAAGAAATATGAGAAAACATCGTTGCCGATTCTCTGATACCGGTTTATCTGATGTAATATTAACTGTTCATTCTTGTTTAAAATCATGCATAATCATATTATTTGATCAAGAAAAATAATATTTTTTTCAATGACTAAATAATAAATTTTCATGATTGAGATTATATATTTTGTTAATAAATAATATTTCTACATTGTTAAAAAACGGTCTGGAAACAGTGCGGAGGTGGTAGAGAACAGCGCTATCTGCTTTGTCGAATAATAATAATAATTTGTATGGCTTTTATTAGTTTGCCTTATTTCTTCCGTCAATTCCATTTCCTTTCCCCGTAGCCCCCCCACATACTATTTACCAATATTCAAAGTTTGTAAGGATCGCCTGTTTTTAGTCCGTAAAGTCCTGTCCGTTTTCTCCCGATTTGTTTGTCTTTTAGTAAGTGTAATTTTTAGATGCACGGGGAACTGGTCCATTGCATCCAATCCAGGTGGAGAGAACGCCTCCTATTGACTCCTGGCCACCTTGAAAGTGAAGAATTTAGGAAACTAAATCGTTTCGTAAACTCTGCACCGCAAGGTAGAAGAGGCTTCGATTAAGTAAGTAAGTATGGCTTTTATTGATGGGAATTTCCTGACGGAAGTTACACCTCGCCTGAATATATCATTTAAGCCGTCAATGGACCCTACGACTGTCATACTTCAGCTGGGTCAATAGTTTAACGTGCCCATTTGTCGAATGATAGCAACAACAATGTTAATCAAATACTGCGGTTATAACGTGCACCTCACTACAATTCTATTAGTTACAAATCACAACCGTTTCCCAGTAACCAATCGATATAGATAGCAGTGCAGGTGAAATTTAAATGTAGATATGGTAGGACAGACCGCGACTAACCTGGTAGTCGAGAATGGAGAAGCCAAGGCCGCGTTCGCCCTTGAGCAGTTCGATGATGTGCGGCTCCGAGCTCCACATGGCCAGGCCGGTGAGCGGCTCCAGCGAGCGAGACTTGAGCTTGGAGAGGCTCGGGTCGGTGGTGACAGTGGCGGTCGCCGTTGAAGCAAGGGAGCCGTCCGATTTGGCCTTCACCAGCCGCTCCATCGCCGGGATCAGGTTTTGCAAACTGCCACCCAGAAGATTCTACGACAAAAGCGATCAGTCAACACTGGTTTGTACGACAAAAACAATCACATTTTATCAATAACATCAACGAAAAAGTGAAAACTAGATTTGGTGAATCATCCATTAGAGGGAGGAAAGTAGATATGTGACAATAGGTAGAAGCGTAGAAGTAGGTAACTCAAGATCACCATTTTATATTTATCATATCTTTTTACTATCGATTTTGATTGCTGTTGGTTTGCTTTGTTGAATTTGTGATATTCGATTATTTTGCATTTATCTTGATATGATTATTTGCATCTTTACATTTATTATCTAATCGAATAATAAAACAATAAATCAGAAATCAAATTTAAATAATAAAACAACTTATTCACAAAATAAAATACAGCAGCTGAGACAAAAAATACATAGTGAATATTCCCCGCAAAGACAACAAGTCTGGGTGTGGGGAATGGGTTCCGTGAATTGCATTAAAGCAAATAACAGTTGGAGATTTTTACAATAAATAATAAAACAATAGAATAAGTATAAGGTGGAATAAATAAAATAAAAAAGCGTTTTTAAAGGATGCGAAAAGCATGTTATTGACCTTAAATTCCTGTAGTATTGAGAAAAAAACTACATATCCTGCATATCCAGACGAACATTGATAATAGGGGGTGATGTTCAATGAATATAGGCGAATTGGATGAGCCGCGATGCGGCGTCCCTACCAATTTCAAACAGCCACCTCTTAAGGCAGCATTTAAAGGTGATAATGCTGACAACATTTTCCATTTGCTTCAGATGGTTAGGGGTATTCCTGTACAGAATGTGACATAGATAGTGGCTGTTAGTCTTGGTACAATCATTGAGTAGTCGTGGCTGCAGAATGCCAATGTTAT
Source organism: Nilaparvata lugens (assembly GCF_014356525.2). Taxonomy (NCBI): domain Eukaryota; kingdom Metazoa; phylum Arthropoda; class Insecta; order Hemiptera; family Delphacidae; genus Nilaparvata; species Nilaparvata lugens. The sequence goes on along the minus strand of NC_052505.1, from coordinate 15,203,128 downwards.
TTTGATGTCTGGTATTAAAGATGTAATTTTTGGACTGTATCAACTATCAACATATTTATTGTCTTGTTATTTTATATTGCCTTCCATTAGTGTACTTGAGTTGAAAATAATTGTTGTAACCATTGAAAATCAATTTTATTCAAATGAATAGAAAAATAAGTAGAGAGCATTAAGTAGATGATAATAATTATAGAGAGTGTCCCAAGAAAGGTGTCACAGCCGAATGCCATAGATTCTACATGAAATTCGCAACAAAAAATGGTCAGTAGAATTTTATAATCTACTTATTGTAGTTTATTATTTGTAGGCCCCTGGTAAAATCTATTTAGGTTTAGCGAGATCAATTTTGTGATTAATTTTTATCGAATAAAATGATCGATCGAATAACCTCATTTATCCTTTATCAACTATCAACATTTCGAGATAGAATCAGATCTATAGTGAGGTCCACGTTATAATGACAGTATTTGATCAACTTTGGTTTTGCTATCCTTGTCTATAATTCGACAAAGCCGGTGGTACTATCCTTTTCTATGTCCGCAACGATGCCAATTATGTTTTTTACAGTGTTGTAATATAATTAATTGATGCAGAGAATCGGCATCGCTATTCTTCTATCTTTATCCACTGCCATTATAAAGTGAACCTCACTATAGGTTTATCTCACCCAATCAATGATTAGATTTAGTGCTTGTGTGTATTTGACTCACTCTGGCAGCGAATGCGGCGCGATCCTGTGATGTGTCAATAAGACGGCCGAATCCGGGGGCGTCACCCTTTCTGCGCGCGCACACCATACGCACATGCATCGGCAGGTCCTTGAGAATGGTAACTACTTCGATGTGATTCATGCCCAGCAGCCGATGTCCGTTCACCTGCATCACCAACATCATGCATTTATTAGCATCTTTGAATTCCATTATATTCAAGTTATATTCAACATAATATTGAAAGAGAGAGCGAGTAATTTGAATTTATTTCATTAGTACAAAATTACTAATCATTAAAATGATAATTGGTACTCGGTATAGAGCAAAAGCAGGTGAGCCCTTCAATATTCCTCTCCCAAATTTGGATTCAGAGTTCGAAATAAGGTTAAGGTCACTTTTTAATTTTCACTCCACATCACAATTTTATGTCCAAAAATATTTTCACTTGAAAATTTGGAACGATTAAATAAATAATAAAAATGGAAGAATTTAGTGCTACTTTCTTGTATTTATAAAATAGAATTATAGTACCTTTTGAAATTAATAAAGTAATAGAATAAGAATACAAATTATAATTACTAGTAATGTTTCGGTGATCACACCATACTAGTAGAAACTAGTCGTTATAATTTGTATTCTTATTCTATTATTTGATTAATTTCAAAGACTATTATAATTCTATTTCATAAATAAAAAAGGAATACAACTATAAAACCATATTAAACTTAATTTGACAATAATTTCAAATGATCAAAAACAACAGTTTTGATGGATTTAATGAATAGGAAATTGTCAGTCACTGTTAAATTGTTATACTGTTTACTTTAAAAAGTGGTTTCGACAATTTATAATTATATTGAGGTCCAAGTCATAATGGCAGTCGAGAAAGATAGGAGAGCATCGTAGACATTTTTCTGCCTTGTCACTGCCTTCTGCCTCTAAGATTCTAGTTGAATCCAAAAGTCTAACATGTTCAACATCTACAAAACATGGAGTAAGGTCTATTGGTGAAGTAGATTCAAGAGTTTGTAGATTGAAAACTTGACGAGTTGCAAACTTGAAAAGTTCTCAAAATACATTCATTTTATACAAAACTTGATGGAATAAAAGACATTGATGTTGCCAATACTACTTTGTTCAAAATCAATTTAAATTACAGACCCAGGCTTCAAGGCAACACTTGCCACATCTTCAGCTGAACTGATGACAATACTGGTACAATCTGAACTGATAACAATCAATATAATATTATAATAGATTGTGTTGTTAGCTTACACTTTTACAACAGTACTCACGATTTTATTGTTGTCGGACGCGTTTCGTGGCAGTGAGCCACATCCTCAGCGTACAAGGAGTAGTAACTAGCTACTCGCTACAAAACTAGCCACTTAACGAAACGCGTCCAACAAGCAACAAAATCGTGAGTACTGTTGTAAAAGTGTAAGCTAAACGACAATCTATTATAATTAATATCAACAGTTCAAGTAGGATGAAGACAAAAGAAGAAATTGAATCAGTTCAAGATGTGGCAGGTATTGTCATGAAACTGGTTCTGTAATTTAAATTGATTTTGAACAAATATAGTGGTACAGACAAACATCCACGTCTTTTTCTTTCAATTATGGAGAGATACCACAACTTCTCTTCTGATACAATCAAACACGACAACTTGAAATCAAGTAAACTTGACCAATGTGAACGCTGCACTGACCTCGAGCAGTTCGTCTCCCGATCTTAGCTTGTTGTTCTGACCGACAGGGCCCTCGGCCAGGATGGAGCGGATGTAGTGGTGCGGCCTCACCTCCTGGCCATCCTCCACGTCCACCGTGCCCTCCAGGCTGATGCCCAGGCCGCCGCCCTCGCCAAACTTGCACAGTTGGCCAACCTGCAACACGTCAATCATTAAAGCAAACATTCATCCATTATGAACCAGGTGGAAATAGTAGTCTACTAGTAGTTCTGTGAACGGCAGACCTCGGCACTTCTCTACAGCACATATTCAACAGATCTTTCTTATCTCTGAATTCATCTCTAGTACATGCCTTCAGATGTACTGGCAATGAATGTAACATGCAAATTCCAGCACTCTCCACTCCTCTCTCATATTTTTTGTATCCCGTGGCTTAATTTTGTATAAACATTGTATTGTAAAAAACACTTCACTTTTATATGGGCTACTTTTGTACAAATTAATAATAAAAACAATATGAAAACTTGTAGTATCCTTTATTATTAAAAACTTTAAAATATTACAACGACTAGTTTCAACCATAACTTAGGTCATTTTGACTTATAAAAAATTAATAAAAACAATATGAAAACTTGAAATTTTTAGGTCAAAATTACCCAAGTTATAGTCGAAACTAGTCGTTGTAATATTTTAAAGATTTTAATAATAATAAAGCGTACTACTCTAACATAAGAATACTCTTAGAAGAATACTCTAACATAGAAGCAGACATCAGGAAAAGGCGCCTTAAATTTTATGGTCACATAATGAGGCTTCCAGATCACAGACTTACAAAAAGAATAGTAACATATGTAGCAACCCTTAGTAATGGAGGTGCATGGATGAAAAACGTCAAGAAGGACTTAATACTTGCTAACATTAACAATGATGAAATATACAACAGGAACAGTTTCAGAGAAAAGGTTGAAAAATGGGAAGTTAAACCAGAGATGACTGTGCCAAGAGTGGGAACAAAATGGAGTGAAGCAAGGAAAGCGGAGTTCTCACTGAAAATGAAAAACTGGTGGATTGATAAAAAGAACAAGAAAAACAAAAAATGAACCAAATTTTGCTCAGCGTCTTCCATCTGGGAGCTTGACGGCTAATAATAATAATAATAATAATAATAAAGCGTACTACAAGTTTTCATATTGTTTTTATTAATTGTATTTTAAATATATTTTGCGGATAAATAAATAAAAATATAAATATATTTTGGTAGAGAGTTAAGTGGAGGATATTTTTTATATCCTACTCCAGGAATGAACGCTTAGCTGATTAAACCTCCGCTCATTTATGTGGATACAAACAATATTATATCATAGTAGACTCATATTGTATTATATCGTGTATTGTTTGATATTCTCAAATTCACAATTATTTTCATAACTCTTGTCCCTCACTACGCTCGGTCACTCAAGAACGACATGAGTTTGGCATTCATTTCGTAATAAAATGGAAGTAGAAATGGATGATCATCATTCTAAGATAAGTCGAAGATAAAATGGAATTAAATCAAATGTAGGCTATCCATATCACAGAAAATTCATAAACTATGTTAATTACATATCACTCCCGTTCCTAAGATTAAAAATAAAATTAAATTATCTATGTCTATTAAGAAATTATTCAATGCATAAAACTTCTTTGTTTTATTAATAGTATTCAAATTTGTATTGTAATTGTTTTTGATGAATAAACTTTGATTCGATTCAAGATTGATAATACATTGAATACGGCTACAGCAGCTTATGCAAAGCTCTTTCAATAGGCTAAACTCCTGAAAATTGAGTTATTAAGCTGATAGAGAATATGCTAGAGATAAAAAGCTGATTCAAAATCGAGTTAAAAGTATTTGGTTCAATATTGTGATAGCATGCAATTTTAATCAAAATATTAGTTCCAGTATTCATCAAAATCCAAGTGACGAAAATAACAATTATGTGAGCAAGATTATCAATAGACTGACTTAATAATAATGTAACAGCCAATACACTTCCAGAATAATACGATTAATACATTTAATACGATAGATTACAAGATTACTAAGATTTAAATCAATGGTTAACAACAAGCAACGTTTGTTACATCTCTTTAGGATGAATATACTGTAGCATAAATTGTTCTAAAATACCTCAAAATTTTGATTTTATATTGTTGAATTGAAGGAGGCCGTTTGAATAACGGTATGATAAATGGAATAAAATCGTTCAAGAGTAATAGATATAACCGGCACTAGGATCTATTCAGAGATTGACAATGCAGCATCAATGTATTTTGATTAAGAATATACTGTACTTTCTTTCAATTCAATATTAATAGCTAATACACATTGTATTAAACCGATCAGTTGTACGCCGCGTTCATTGGTTGTCAAACCGGTTTCAGCTGATATGCATGAAAAAATGTGATTTAGATAAACTATATATTTTGTAATGTTTCAAGAAAGAAATGTTTTATTTTTATCATAATCATTACTTTATTTCGACACTTGAGAATGCATACAATCAATCGGAAACTAGTTATGTGTTGAAAAACGAAAAAGGGCACGAGTCAATAAAAGTGAAAAACTATGTTTAGGCGAAGCAGTAATGTGTGATTTCATAACCTAATAATACTTTGGACAACATTAACTTTTTATCAAAATTTGGGCACAGGCTCAGCCTAGTTTTTCCTTCGTGGTCATAATTATAAATGGAGGTTTATCTCTTAAATTGAGTCGAAATTAACTGCAATCTTAATTCTTTACTATTTTAAGAGAAGCAAATCTGTACTTTTTAATAGCAATTTAAATGTTATATGTTTAACTATTCATTATTTATATCATTCAATAATTCCATTTATTCATTCGTGGTATTATTTATATGGTGTTTCGTTTAATAAATGGATGTATTCTAGGACAAGAAATGAAGTGGAAGACGACTTACAACAATCTCAACATCAGGACCAAGAATCTTGCTCCATTTGGCCTGTATGGCGGATTCGACGGCCGGCTCGAGGGGACCCTCGAAGTCGTCATCGATGAGCAGTTGCACGTCCTCGAGGTCGCTCGCCCTCGACAGAGCCTCGTGCTCGTGTAGAACCAACGAGTCCATGGTGGTGCGAGACTCGCCCTCCGGCTCCACATCCACGTCCATCTCGGTTGTTGACTCTCCATCCTGCTCCAAACCATTCATACATACATCTCATTCATAATTCGTCTCATACTTGACTAGATTGATTGATTTTATTATTGATTATGCAATTACTAGACACAGATGGAAATAAATTGGAAGTTGAATTTGTTCAAATGCTAATTAATGAATAATTACAGCATTTAATTGTGATTTTAGTTTAATAATTATTATTAATTACTAGAGACTTATTACCGAAGTGAGGTCCAAGTTATAATGGCTGTGGAGAACAGCGTAGCCGATTCTCTGCCTTCCTAAAGTCAACCCTATTTCGACAATCCAATCAACCGACCCACCAAATATATCCAGACCTACACAGTTCACATAAAATAGACGCTGCATCCTTTTAATTGGTTTATAATAACTGTAGTTCGTTCTGCAGAAGGCAATTGAAAATGTATTGCAAGATATAGCAGTCAATCGCGGAACATGGAAATTAGTCAATGATAAGAGGGAAGGGATGTCTAATGCACCATTCACTGGCTTACATAGAAAAGTAATGCCATGCATATCCCTTCTAGAAGCCAGCGAATTTAATTTAAATATTGTTTTCTGAGATCTGTACAGAAAGATCAAATGAACATAAAACTTTATATTTTATCCAGTACAGGTATCTCAGGAATCTATTCTGCACTCTTTCAATATCGTGAGCTGCGCCGGTCCGGTAAGGTGATCAATAGAACCATATTCTAATCCACTGCGCACCAAAGCACAGTACACTCTAATAACAGGGACATTATTACTGAACTCTCTGCATTGCCTACACACAAATCCCAGAATATTGAAGGCTTTATTCTTGATTGTGTAAAACATTACATTGATAATCATAAAAAACACGAGAAACACCAAACTCCAGATAATCTTTCAAGTCCGAAAATGAAGCGTTTGTTTTCAAATATCAAGAAGCCATCAAATAGCGCATCACTGGATTCTGTCTTGGGTTCATTAAGGAGGCCAGTTTGTTTTGATTCAGTTTCTCAAACTGATGAGACTGAGACAGTCCTCAAGTCCAAGGATGAATTGATAAACAAAATTTAACAGTTGACTGAGAATCAGTCAGCACTCGTTTAAAAAAATTCAGGATCTCACCCTTCAACTAGAGGATCGGAATGTGACTAAGTCTCCTTAGGCCCATGTTATACGGACAGAAAAAACGCGACAGATTTTTCGCCACGTAGACGCCAAGCCTACCGAGCAATGGACGTCACTGTGTGCAAGTTATACGAACGTTTTATCTGTCGCGTCGGACCCTGTAAACCCGGCATCAGCGTCGACAACGCGACCGGACCGGTAAAATTGGCAGAAAAAACGCGATAGAAATGACGCGAGTACTGTTATACGGGCAGCTTTAACGCGGCAGATCCGTACTTCCCCCCCACCATACTCCTCCGGGCGTACACTTCTCCCTATTGGCTCCCTCGGAGCCTGCCGCGGCGTGTTTGCTGCTCGTATAACAGCTCCCTGGCGTCGACGACGCGGCGTTATTGCTGCTCGTATAACAGCACTGAATTGTTAGTTCAGCGTCGGCGTTTTATCTGTCGCGTTTTTTCTGTCCGTATAACAAGGGCCTTACAGTGTATCATTGGTTAACACATCTATAAATACAGAGCCTCTTGTAAATCCATGTGAGATTTGTTGCAATAAAAATGAGATTGACAGGTCTCTCAAGGAAGAAAATGACTCCTTATCAAATAAAATATCGCACATGGCTGTCTCGATTGAGGCTTTGGAGGCGGACAACGTTGCCTTAAGAGGGGAATTGCTCACATGTCGTAATCAGTCTGACAAATGGAGGTCGCTGTATGATAATATGTGCGCTAGGTACAAATGAGTTTAATGTGACTGCAACGGGTGATGGGAATAAGGAGAAGATGGCATCTTGTGCGGTTGGCATCAGTGACTCGGTCGGCACCACCTGTCTGCAAGTTGGCGCTGAATTCAAAACGGCGGATAAATACTGGTGGCAGGATCAAGTTATTTGCTGATAGTCAGGGTAGAAGAATGGACGAACTGATAGCAGAGAAAACGATTAACAAAGTAACTAGTACACTGAAACCTGGGGCTCGCTTGTGTTCGGTTATGGCTGAGTGTGACAATGATTGTAATTCTATGACTGCACGTGATTTGATTGTGTTATTTGGTGGTACAAATGATTTTTCTGCTGACTGTCATGCAGACTACCTCGGCACTATTGAGGCTCAATTAGAGAAATTGACGAATACACATGTTTTCCTAGTAAATGTACCGTGCCGTTATGATCTTTCACTGTCTGTACCCATCAATCAGGCGATATCTGATGCTAATGAAAAACTGAAGAAGATAGTCAGTCGTTTCAACAACGTGAAGCTGTTCAACGTGCATGGACTGGGCAGACGTTTCTACACACGACACGGCTTACATATCAACTTCATTGGAAAACGCATCATAGCTGACTGTATCTTGCGGTACCGAAAGAGCTATCTAGACGTGGAACCTCATGGTGGCAGCACAAGCACCGACTTCTCAGCACATTCAACATCTCTACCGGCCGCTGTGGACTCTACTCCTTCGTACTCTCAGGTGGTAGGCTCACCAGTTAACTGCACAATGGAGGACACCAGGAGTGGCGGAAGCAACATTTCAGCAGCGGATTTAAACTTGTAAATAACGACAAGGCTCAAAACAGAGCTCCTTTTTATAAAGGTGACATAAACATTTTCCTGCTCAATATAAGATCTCTTCGAGGTAAGCTTGGTCAGTTGGAGGCAGTTCTTGGCTCAAAACCTGCTGACATAGTGTGTCTGAATGAACATTGGTTGTGTAAAGAAGAAGTTGATTATTATGTACCTGACAGTTTTGTATTAGCCAGTTTTTATGCGAGACGAACATCTTATGGTGGATCATCAATTTTTGTTAAAGCAGGAATCTCTTTTAAGTGTATTGACGTATCAAACTTTTGTCAGGATAGTGTTTGTGAAGCATCAGCTATTAGGTCGACGAAGTTCAATCTTATAATTCTATGTATTTATCGTTCACCACAGGCTAATTTCAGAGTTTTTGTTGAGAGTCTTGAGAACCTTCTTGTTCATGTCAATGACAAGTACCTAAGAAAGAACGATTGGCTGGCTGTGGCTGGGGATCTAAATGTGAATCTCTTGGATGCGAATAGTAGAGAAACTTTAGAGCTGCTGGGTGTTTTAAGATCATTTGATCTTTACAGTTCTAACAAAGCTCCAGCTCGTTTTAATGCCTGCCTGGACAGCATTCATTTGAACATTTCTTCTGAGTATTTACATGTCTCTATTCTGCCGCAAGATATCATTTCTGATCATGCAGGTGTCTGGCTTAATATAAGTAAGGTTGTAACAGAGAGAGATGAGTCTTCTAAGAAAAGTAGAGGAAAATATGTAAGGCTAATAAATGAAGAAAAAATAAAAGATTTCAATCAGTGTATATCACAGATTGACTGGTCTGGACTTTACAGCATTGTGGATGTGAATTTCTCCTCCTCACTTTTTGTAAGTGTATTATCTTCTTTATTCAATGAAATATGTCCACTTACTTATAAAATATTTAAAAAACAAAATTCCAGACCTAACTCTTGTTCAAAAAGTTAGTTCACCAGTGAATTGAAATCGATGCGATGCTATCTACTCCTTCTGTATGATAAATGGAAATGTACGGAGGATTTACAAGACAAACTAAGATATTTAAATTACAAAAAAGAGTACAATAAAGAGATAGATAGGTCTAAGAGAGCAACAAATGACGAACTCATCAAAATGGCAAAAAATAAATGTAAAATGGCTTGGAAAATTGTCGGAAAAGAATCTGGAACTTCCAAGCCGTTTACAGAAATTCAAATAGCCCCCAACGTTCTCAATAATTATTTTGTAAATGTCTCGAAAACTATAGAATCTTCTGATAGTAATTCTAGCTTGCAAAATGGAGTGGTGCAGCACTCTGCCTTGTTGGTGAACTTTAATAGATCTATTCCTGTCGCCGGTTTCAAATGGAAGTCAGTCAATTGTAGAATGGTTCGACAAGTTATTGTCAATCTCAGTCTCTCAAGAAGCGAGGATATTTTTGGACTCTCCAACAAAATTATAAAAACAGTCTCTGACAGCTTGATTGATCCAATGACTTTCCTTATTAACAGAGTGCTCGATGATGGTATTTTTCCTGATTGTTTCAAATTCACAAATGTTATAGGTATCAATTTTCAAGAAGGGAGACTCAAGTAAGCCTGAGAACTTTAGACCCATTGCTATTGTACCTATTATTGGAAAAGTAATTGAATCACGTTTAGTCTTGCAGTTGTATGAATATTTCATAAATAATAAGTTACTGTATGAAAATCAGCACGGCTTCCGTCCCGAACATAACACTGTAATGGCTATTGAGACTATTGTTGAATTTATTCTTCACAGCTTTGAAAATAGAAACATAGTAGCAGCTAACTTAATTGACCTTACAAAAGCTTTTGATTGCCTACCTTTTGATATCTTGTATGATAAGCTCTTTCTCTATGGAATTAGAGGAACTGAACTCAAACTAATTAAGTCATTTCTGTCAAACCGAAAACAGAGGGTAGTTGATGCTAATGAGTGCTCAAATTTTGAGGATGTTGTTGCTGGCGTACCACAAGGTTCTGTTTTGGGCCCTTTCCTGTATTTAATTTTTGTTAATGACCTTTATTGTAATATTCCAACATTGTCTGTTCTCTACGCCGATGATACATCTTTGATCTGCTCCGACTCGAACTATGATGATGTTAGATATAAGTTGTCAGAGGCTCTTGCCTCTGCTAAATCATGGTTTGAGTCTAATAATCTAATCATCAATGAGAGCAAAACTGAATGTATCTGCTTCTCTTTAAGGAATATTCCAGAAGACAATGATATTAAGAGGCATCAGATCAGAATGTTGGGTTTCAGTTTGGAGAGAAGTTTGAGTTGGGAGCCTCACATCATAGAATTGTGTAAGAGACTCTCTCGTGTTGTCTTTCTACTTAGAAGACTTAAGTTATCATTGAACTCTGATTCTTTGGTACTTGCTTACTATGGACTTTTTCATTCCCTCATATCCTATGGTGTTCGCCTATGGGGTAATTCTTGCCATGCTTCAAAAGTTTTCATATGGCAAAAAAAGGCAATAAGAGTGTTAGACAACTTGAGAAACAGAGAGTCATGTAGAGAAAGCTTTCGAAGATTGAAGATATTGACATCTCCTTCAATTTTCATAATGAGTAGCTTGTTGCATGTCAAAACTAATTTAGAATCTTACTCATGTCAGGGAAACAAACATGAATACACAACCTGGCATAGAAATGATATTTCAATCCCACAGGTAAGGCTTTCTAAAACAAGGGACAGCCACCTATTTCAGCAGATAAAAATTTACAACAGTCTTTCCTCAGCTGTTAAAGAGCTGCCTAAAATGAAATTCAAGAAAGTTGTGAAGAATAAATTGATGGATAGAGCATATTTTTCATTGACTGAATACTTTGAATGTTCAATATAAGGGCTACAACTCATTTTGGACTAAGTTGTGTACTATAAGGTGTATCATCATGTGAATACTGTTACTATTCTTGTCAATCTCCCTGTTAGCCTACTTGTATATACATACTCTGAGCTATTGCTATATATTCTTGATATTTTGTTATGTATCTTATTATGTACAATGTATTTTTTTTGACGAGCTTATACATTGTAAAAAATGTCAGGCAGAATAAAGAATTTGAATTTGAAATAAAATAATCAATTAGAAAATTCACAAAAAAAAATTTAATGATTGAATAATACGTTTCTTAATTGAAATTGAATATTTTTTTAATTAATAATATTTCTTCATTTTTTGAAATATGATCTGCCAACGTTGCGGAGCCAGAAATTGATAGCGATATTTGCTTTATAAAATGATAGACAAGGATAGCAACACCAATGTTAATCAAATACTGTCATTATAACGTGGACCTCACTATAAGCCGCCATGTTCGATTGTTTAGCTCTTGGCCAATGATTCATTTCATTCCTTTTCAAACTGATCTTTTCATTTCTAATGCTTGGTGAGGGAATTGTAATTTAGAGATCTCTCTGCCTCTATTACAATGTTTAAGTAGTTAACCTTTCAAAGAAAAATCATCACCAGTATACAATTTTGTTAATTAAATTGTAATGGAAATGACAAATATTTCGTTTGAAATAAAGGCTTTAATTAACAAAATTGTACATCAGTGATGAAACATAATGAAACAAGATATTACGAGAAACGACAACTGCTACGGTACATAATAGGTCAGCTGTATCAGCTATTTATCATACCACGAGACTATTGGGATAAAGTTACTTTATTTTTCTCTCCCTATCATTTTGATGTAGGTACTTATTGAATGAATGAATAAAGATTGGGGGAGTCCGATGGTAGCAAGCATTCAAAAGGCACACCAGTGTTTAATGTTAAGTCGGGCCTGCGCCACAAACTCAAGTTCTGTCGTAGATTTGTCAAACTCTTTAAATAAGGATGAATAAAGAACAAATAATAAAGAATATTATGAGTTTGTCGATTAAACTGACCGGATTGAGTGGGAATCGCGGCAGAGATGTTGCCGACGGCGAGTTAGGTGTGGGGGGCTTGAGCTCGCTGTTGGCGATGGCTTGCTGCAGCTGCTCGAACTTGGGACCTCGCAGGTAGCGCTCCAGGCACAGGCACACTGTCTGCCCGGTAGCTCGCAGTACCTCCACCGCCTCGTGGTTAGTGTAGCCCTGCAGCGATTGCCCGTCAACCTAGGACAAAAAGAGTGCATAAGATTGCCGTCAACCTGCGACAAAAACAGTAAGGTTGCCGTCAAAAGAATACAAAAAGGTTGCGATCAACCTTTTTTGTTTGCTTTTCGGTTCGTGTTTAAAAATTTCTCTAATAAGTATATATTCTCTATTTTAAAAATAGCTAAGTGTTATAAATTATTATTATTTTGGTATTTGGAACATTTAAATTTGACTGATATTTTTGAACTGATAATTTTGTGGAAATCTAGAAGACATAACCTCCCTTGGACTTTTAATGTTACCTAAATTTGGGAGAGAAATAGTACAAGGGATTATTAGTTTTTCTCCCCCGATCTGTGCTTCATTGTAAAAAAGAATAAAGAATAAATATGAGAAGCCTTCTTCACATTTTTAATGTTGTATATGTATATATTGTATTTTGTAAAAGAAGAATAAATAAATCAACCTGCGACATTCCGCCTCAAGTCCACTTCATTGATAGTCTAGTTCACAAAATAATTCTTACAGAATATTATAACAATGATTACAATTCTAACAAATGACAATGGTAAAACTAATAGCAAAGAGCAGTTTAGAACCCTCAATTAGTCTTTCTAATATTTCTGTTCTGCTATCAGTTAATATGATTAATCTTTCAAGCATTATTACAAACTAATTATAGTCCTCTACAATAATTGATAGTCACAAAATACTTCGAAAATTATAAAACAAAACACATCATTAAAAATGGTAATAACAAGAAGTTTGGAACTCTTAATTAGTCTTTCTCACCTTTTCTGTTATTAGTTAGAATTCATTCTCATTTATCTCTTTCAAGTATTATTAAAGAATTTCAAAGAATTAGAAGATCTGCAAAAAGTATACAATCGAAAATATCCAGAAACCGTTGGAGTATCCTTGAATTTTCAATTATATCATTGATAGTTTTGTAAACTATCATGTCACAAATGATGAGATGTGAGATTAGATTGATACTGATTTGAGTAGTAATCTACAAATTTCTCTCCCATATCTACTTATGTAATACTTCTGTAGAAATTTTGATTCACATGGAATTTTTGCAATAGTTCTGAACAAGATGTCAATACTCAACCTAAAGTGCGAGATAAATTACTTTTAACACGGCTCTTTCTCAAAGACGGAGAGGTCCGATGCTCTATCCTCCACTAATCTCTCCCACTGCCTAGCAGCATTCTCCTTCTTTTGTGTCTGTGTGAGAGAGCTTTATCTTGCACTTTAGCTCTGATTATAAGGTGTGAGTCATTCAAGACTAGTGAAAAAATGCAAGGTATTTGATAGTTATCTCACCTCGACAATGCGGTCATTCACTTGGATCTTCTTGCAGACGTCAGCCGCACTGCCTTCACTTATGCTCTTCACAAATATTCCAGATAGTTCCTCTGAAACGATATAAAATTTAATAAGGTGAAATAATAAATTCAAGTATCCATAGAAATCAACAATTTTATTACAGATATTGTAGAATTGTTCAAAAGATGAATAGACACAATATATTATTGTCTTCTCTACTTAGTATTATTCACACAAAATTCGAGTTTCAAAGCTTATGCTATCAGCTACAACTGGTGATGAAGCCATAAGAATTGAAGTTTTGTGTGAAGACAATATTGTGTTCTTATTTCATCTATAGAATTTATTGGGATAGATTGAACATCATTCATGTTACTCTCATACAAAATGATGAAGATGAAATAACCAAAACGTATTACGAAGTATTGAAGAAGAATGTATCAAGTATTATACGTCATTTTATCACAGCTTTAAAATTATACATCTGTGTACAATCTGTAAGATTTCTGTCTTACATCTGTAAGAAATAATATCTCATTTTATAAATGAGAGAGAATTTTCAACTGTATCTCAATTCTATTTCTTTGGTCTATCCATATCTATTATGTAATATGTATATTTCAATGTTTAGTAATGTTTTTGGCAGAAATGGGATTATTTGATTTTTTTATTAGATTTTTCAACTATAGACATGTAATGTAGTGGTCCTAACGGATTGCAGAGCTAATACATATTTCTTCGAAAACTACTATTAAATTGAATAATAGGTCGACTATCATAATTAGAGCTCCGATTTGGAAAAGATTTCTTCTTTTTAAAAATGGTTTCATGAAACTTCTCACTGGAGGATTTGCTACTCTATACATAAATCAAGATCTGATTTCAAACAATGAGCAATGTTATTGCTAAAAATATTTTGTTAGCTATTGCTTTAGTCATTGAATTTGTGCTGATAGTTTCTAATGCATAAGTGTACATTTTATTTCATATTACTGTTATTAGTTGCTATACTTCTGAATTGCTAAGTTACTTATTTGACTCTATGTTATGTATCTCATATTTATATTTATATTTGTCTTGTTATTTTTGTTGATCTTGTTACGATTGTATTCTTTTGAAATTGGTGTATACCGTTGGAAATGTAATAAATAAATAGATAAATAAATGAGGAAATCAAAACAGTAGAAACTATTATTATGAACATGAATATTTATGATAAGGATTGTAGTATAACATAATACAGAAAAATTGATAACTCTACGAAATAGTTCAACCTTTGCAACTCTACCTTTTTCACACACGTATCCAGCAATTGTTATTCCTAATCCATGACTATCTTTTCTGAGTTCGACGGTGAATTTGTCCATCTCAGGCAGCTGTGTTTGGGGAGGGATCATGTCCATGGTGAGGAGGGGGAGGGAGGGAGTGTTGGGGAGGGTGGGGCGAACAACGTCCACAACAAGGCTGGAGTCATGTCCCTGAAACAATACACAATTTACATCATCAGGAGGTGGCTAAAAAGTATTTTCGTTCATCAACATCACTAAAAAATCTGATAGATTCAAAATTGTAGTAGAAACATTTTTTAGACTCAAAATAGTGTGTGAATTAAGTTATCATTTTTACATAACCTCCAGACTGTGTTTTCCAAATTAAGGTTTAGAGCAGTTTTGGGCAAATGCCTGTTGTTTTTATCTGGATCGTATTTTTATATGAAAAAATAAATAAATTCATAATAAAAATGTTATTTTCGACAATAAAAGTATTTCAGTGCTTGTGATTGACAAAATCAAACAATAATTCAATTTATGATTCTATTGAAATATATAGGATCCTTGCTTCAAGTTTTATCATATAAAGAAAAATAATATTCTGACGACAATGAATTCTACTATTTTTACTAGTCACAACACAATAATGATTATAGTCCATTTTGTAGAAAGGGTCAAATAAAATTATAAATGAAATCCGCTTAGCAAGCATTTGAAGTGGGACTATATCGTCTACGATCAGATGACGGAGTCATCCGAAGTCGAATCAGATTGGAGGCCAAACTCTTTGGAGAAATCTTCAAGGCCGGGACAGACGATCAAATTCATCTTCCCATCTCAAGCTATAAAAGCAGAAACTGATTGTATGAAAATGGAAATAGATGATGAATATTGTGACTTTGATTTCCAAATCTGGAACAACTCTTTCAATATTCCTTATCTATCTGCATTTTTTTGCAATCAAAGTTTCTGTTATGGGTTAAAATCGGAAGCTTCAAGCGTGTGGACCGGCCTTGAAGTGTGATCACATTGAAGGGTGTATGGCAAGTGAAAGATTGGTTATGCATAACAAAGGTTGGTTATGAATAACCAAGCGTGCAGATGAGAAACAGAATCTGGAAAGAGCAATAGGAAAACTGAAACTGAACGCGTTCACTTGCTGGTGGCGTCCAGTGTGAGCAGCTACATGCAAGTAACAACGTGTTTCAATGGCACTTTACAAATTTTGTTTTCCGGCTCATGCATGATCTGACGTGCACTTACATATACACACACATACCCTAAGTTTGAGCGTGTGAACCGGCCTTCAAATTTCTTATACGAAATTTATTTATAATAGTTTTTTTTTAGTTTATGGGAAACCATAGTTGGGTAGGTACTTTTCCTTCTTTCTTTCTTTTCGGTACACCCCGCCATGAAGCCTGTTTTCTTATTTAATTGGAAATTTATTTTTGATTGTAATTTTTGTGTTTTGATTTCTTTCATGTATATTGTATTGTGTTGATTTAACCTTCCGGTATTCGCGCCCTACTCAATCACACGAGCAGTCACGTGTTGTATTTTGTACAACATCCGAATTGCCAAGTGTTATGTACTTTGTCAAAACATATTAATGAATTGTATAATTACTTTTTCCATCTTCTTGGATTATTTTACGCCTATGAACATTTGGATGATTACCATTTCATAGCCCAATAAGGTACATCAAGCAAAGCTATTAATTCTCTGTTATTGGTTCGTTTAAAGTCCCCGTATTCAGTCTTCCCCTATCTTATGCACAGTGCGATTATGCACTGTCGCGACTAAATGGCACCTAAAGACTGAACCATTGCTCGGTTGATACTGCAACTCAGTGGAGTGATGGGGGGAAAGTTTTGGAATGCATAGGTGACTCATTCACTGGCACCACCCCATTCAATAGTTTTGTGCAGCAAAAAAACTGACACTGTTGTACTTTTTACAACAGCGCGATTGCTGGAAGGTTAAATAAAACTATCGATTGATTGAACCTCAAACATAAATATAGTTCTAATTAATTATTATGGTTATTTCCTTAATTTGTTCTTATAGAGAATTAATATCCTAATAATTAGATATGTGTATTAGAAGTCTAAATTACATGTCTGTCTCGGTCGGCGGCGTCGTGTCCACTGTAGATGAAAGGGTTCTCATAGGTGTCGATGATATGGCCGTTGGCGGGGTTGTAGGTGACCTCGGGGTAGCCGTTCTGCACCAGGTGCCGGTCCAGTTCGTCAGGGTCGGCGAGGATCTTGGTTGGCACTATGGGCGCATGGCTGCCCAGCGCCTGGTAGTCGGGTGCAGTTGGCTCGACTGGGCGCGCCACCACCAGGCGCACGTGACTGCCGGACTGGCGCAGAACGGAGGCCACCTGTTCCGAACCCATGCCGCGCAGGTTCACCTCGCCGATCTGCAGGATGTGGTCGCCGCTCTGCAGGCGTGCGTCCTACAACACATTATGCAGGCTATAATGAATATTTGAACTCTGCAGATGTTCGTCCTACAACACATTATGGACACTTGAACAAGAGGAAACCAGACAAAGGTACCAGTTAGACCAGTTAGTACCAGGAGATAGACCTCTTCGCTTGACTTCAAAACCTACAACTCTTTATGGACACTTTAACAAGAGGAAACCAGACAAAGGTAACTGTTCAATAAAGGAGATAGACCTCTTCGCTTTACTTTAAAATCATTGTTGAAGGTTCTTCCTCATTTTTTGAAGTGTCCTTATGCGCGCCTCTCCACTAGGAAATACTGAAATGAAGTGCATCTAACGAGTGATTTTCATAGAAGATAATCTCATGAACTTATGTGCGAAATATCAATGTGAGGACAATGTAGTTGGTGATGATGGTTGAAGCTGAAAATTAGGTGTTTTTCACAATACAAGGAGCATTATTGTCAGGTGTACCTGGAAATCTATAGGAGATAGAGCGTTCTACCTGATCTCAGATTGTAGAGCACAAAAATACGCCCAGAGGGATTTTGAATTATACATCTAAATGGTAACAATCGGAAGATATTGTTGATCAAAAACTAAAAGTTGATCAGAATTGATTTTTCTTTAAATTTTACTCATTTTTGAAGAATCATAACTCAGTACTCATTGGAGATAGAGAGTTTGATTCCATTTTATTCATAATTTTTTTTATTAAAAAAGACAAGAGCAAATTTTTCTGTCAGATTACTGGATTAGGCAGAAATAGCTGAAAACTGGAAAATGAAGCGAAAATACGAGGTTTTTGGGCCACCCTGTATCTAGCATAAAGAAATTTTGTATGAGGAAATTGGTTCTGGAGTTCTCTCATGTATCAAAATAATAAATTAAAAATCAGAACTACAATATAAATTGCAAGCACACCACCGTGTTCATGTCTATATTGACTGGACTATGCTGAATGAATGAATGGACTATGAATACGAGCTAAAAGTATCATGAATTGGAATTTTGTAGAGGACGTAAAGTTTCCAGTTCTGTAAAGTTACTAATCTTGTTGATATATTCAAATTCTTGACTTGTCTTTACATTTCAAGGATTGAGAAATGTATCCTTGATGTAAGAGTATACAAATAAATAAATTTGTATAATAGAAAGGCTTACCCTGTCGGCGACGCCCCCTGGCAGAATGGTCTTAACGACAACGCCGGTGCTTCTGCCTCCGATGATGCCGAATCCAAGTCCTGATCCATCGTTTATTAGATCTATCACTTCAACCTGGGCCCATTCTGTATTCAACTGCAAATTAAAATTACATGAAATTAAAAATACATCCACTAAGATTATATTAGCAAATTGAAAAAACAAACAAATAGCATATTCTATAATATACTATGAAATATTACTAAGAATAAAAAATAAAATAGAGTTTATTGTATTCATTGATCAGATAAGAAACAAGGTATATAGGATCAAGAGCAAGAGTATTACATCACTCGGATTCAAGACTCAATTGATACTTGTTTCTCAACTGATACTTGAAATAATTATTATTAAAATAAAAATCCCAATTAAATGCTGTAAATCACCCCGAAGACTTTTGCTACTGCAAATATTGATAACATGGTAAACAGCTAGATGGAAATTCGATGTGCGCTACTATAGTGAGGTCCACGTTATAATGACAGTATTTGATCAACTTTGGTTTTGCTATCCTTGTCTATCATTCGACAAAGCCGATGGTACTATCCATTTCTAGGTCCAAAACGATGCCAATTATATTTTCGACGGTCTAGAAATATAATTAATTAATTCAGAGAATCGGCATCACTATTTTTCTATCTTTATTCACTGTCATTATAACGTGGACCTCACTATATACAAAAATTATTTGTCAGCCCGGGAATGACAAATAATTTTTGTATAGTAGCGATCATCGAATTTCCATCTAGCTGTTTACCATGTTGTCAATATTTGCAGTAGCAGAAGTCTTCGGGGTGATCCACAGCATTTGATTGGGATTTTCGTTTAATAATAATAATAATAATAATAATAATAATTAATTAATTAAATTAGCATTTGTACAAATGCTAGGTACTTCCAATTTATTTCCATCTGTAGATACTTGAAATGATCATTCCAAAATAAACATCATGAAAAATAATAGACACAGATAGTTGCACTAGACCTTTTCTAAATTACAACCTCAAAAGATTTTGCTTGAAGACTTTCGCTGTGTTGACTCAATAATGTATGACGATATGTGTATCAGTCATGCTTGTCCTAACGTTTGTGACCAGTCTAATACGTAAGATCAGAACCATACACTGTCAATATAAAGTTTACAGCAATATTGGCATTACATGGTGTTTTTTTTTAGAAATAAACGTTTTGATTAAATAAAAATTTGAGAGAGGAAAAGCACAAGGTTATGTACCTTATTTTTTCTTTCCTTATTTTATTTATTTTTATTTTTTATTTATTTCATTGACAATTAGAAATCATAATTATAATAAATATAATATGATTGGGAGAAGACAACAGGCATAGCCCAAAACTGTCTTCTCCCAAATTTTTACGAATAAAAGCTTCAAAAAAGAATAAGGTTAAGATGAATCAAAATTTATCAATCAATTGTAATTAAAAATCAATCTTATTGTATGAATCAATCAATAAAGATCTGGAAGGATACTTACGACCATATCGGAGCCAGCCTTGGAGGTGTCGGAGAGCGCGGAGGGGGAGCGATCGCGCGGTGGGGGCGGCGGAGTGGCGGCTGAGGCGGAGGCGGCGCTGGCTGGAGGCGGAGTGGTGGAGGCGGTGGTGGTGGGGTGGCGAGCTACCACCAACTCGACAAGGCCGCGCGCCTTCTGCAGAATCGCGATCGCCTGCTGGTGCGAGATCGCGCAGTCCAGCGGCTGCCCATCTATTGCCAGGATCTGGTCCCCCTCGTGTAAACGACCGTCTCTGAAACATACAACATACCACACATCATTAATACAGAATAGAGCAAAATAGGTTTAGAAATAAAAATAGGAAAAAATTGTCATATCCACTCAAGTCACATGGATATTTATTCATTTAACCATGTCTACAACATTACAATTATTGCCCATCAAAATTATTGCCAGGATTATGTTCCCCCTCGTATAAGAGACGTTCTATAAAGCACAACATCAAACATTAAGCAATACTATACAATACAATAGAAAAAATAACTTGAGATCGTAATATCCACAAGTCACATGGATATCTACAACATCACAATGTGTTGCCAGTGCCAGAGTCTAGTCCTGTCGTGTAAACGCCCGTTTCTTAAACACAACACCCAACTCCGAATACAACATTACTCAATACTATCACAGAGAAAAGAAAGCATAAGAAGATATTCCATGGTATAGATAGTTTGTATTTCAAATTTGAAGCCGATTTTTTGTTAACTCAAGCCGTTTAGGTACTGTCAATTATTACTGTGTTGGGCGGGTGAGAGTGTGAGAACGGCACAGTATGAGAGACTACCAGCGTCACATAGCTTCAAAATAACTACTACTACTAGGACTATCCGCTTGAGTTAACAGTGAATTAGTAGTTGGAAAATTGGAAATAAAAACCCTATAACATATTCTTGTGCTATCGTATCTCTATGGTACAATGTACAATATAATAGAGAAAATAGTTGAATTTTTCATATCGACTCAACATGTTAATCAACAAGGATATCTACAGGTGTACATCAGTTGATCAGTACGTAAAGCCCATATCCTGAAGATACTGATTACTGAAAGAAATAGGGAGTCAGGACATTCAGTAAGTCAAGTTCAGAGTAAACAGAGTGCGGCATCAAAACTTCCTTTTTCAAATGCTTACTGTTCAGTTAGTTGATGACATAGCGGAATGCTTGTTGTCACTCTTGAGAGTGGTGTTTTCAAAGTTTTGTTCTAGCACAGTTCAGTCGCCATTATGCGTTGGAACAGCGACGAGTGTGCGTTCGCCGTTGAGGTCTACTTTTCGAGTGGCTGTTCAGTGGCTGCAGCGCAGCGTGCCTTTCGGAATCGGTTTAATTCAGACCCGTTGGCCCGTTTTCCAGGCCGGAAATCGATTGTTTTGTGGATAACTACATTTGAAAAACGGGTAGTTCAACAAAACGGAGTTTTATTCTTTATTGAGTATCCTATGCCACAATATCAATCAATAAAAATCTGGTGTGGTACACCACTACCTCCGTAAACAAAGCCATAGTGCATTCGTGTGACGTCAGCACAGGTAGGGTTCCTACACCAATAAAAACACTAGCTGATGTAGATCAGCTGATATCAACGAATTTTTATAGGTGTAGAAGCCCTACCTGTGCTGACGTCTCACGAATGCACTACGGCTTTGTTTACGGAGGTAGTGGGTACACTCACACAACTTTCCTTGCTCATATTTGAAACTACGATCAGACTTCTGTATAATATGTTTATACATATATAATTGTTTTCAGAGTACTTTTTCCTTTGTGCAAACTGTGAAATTCGATGATTTTTTTAGTCGTCATTTTTTTAAAGTCGTCGAAACAGCTGTTCTACAGATGAAATAACTCGACTTTGTGTTCTTTTTATGAACTGCGCTACCTACCTACCTCATGCACGAGAAGGAGGTTACCAAGTTTATTTCTCAAGGATGGGGTGGACCCCCCATTAGTTTCCCAGAAAGAAGACTCATGCCAGTTGATAGAGCTGATAAATAACTATACAGGATATGAATTTGAAAAAAATCGGTCAAGTTATTTTTGAGAAAATCGTGGAAAACATGGTTTTTTAGTAATTATCCGCCATTTTTCTCAAGAATATTACGGAGCTCCTGCAATTTTCCCAGAAATGAGACTCGTGTCAGTTATAGGGCTTATAAATAGCTATCCATGGTATAAATTTGAAGAAAATCGTTAGAGCCGTTTTCGAGAAAACCGTGAAAAACATGGTTTTTTAGTAATTATCCGCCATTTTTTCTGCCATCTTGAATTCAAATTTATTGAATTTCTTATTGTCAGATCCTCATGGTATAAGGACCTTAAGTTTAAAATTTCAAGTCAATCGGTTAATTAGGAATGGAGTTATCGTGTTCACAGACACACACACAGACACACACACACACACACACACACACACACACACACACAGACCAACACCCAAAAATCATGTTTTTGGACTCAGGGGACCTTGAAACGTATAGAAAACTTGAAATTAGGGTACCTTAATTTTTTTGGAAAGCAATACTTTCCTTACCAATGGTAATAGGGCAAGGAAAGTAAAAGAGTACAGAGCAATAGAATGACAGTAAAAATGGACCAGTAGAATGACAAGATCGCTTAAAATATAATATTGTGGGTGCACACAGTTGGAGACTAAAGTAAAGCAATCACCCAGAGTAGCCAATGCGAGGGCTTAATCACAATGAAAAAGGATGCATAACAATAAATATGAATGAAATGTCATAACCGCATGCAATAATAGATTGTGGAACGCAACGATGAGATTTGAGAACTGGCAAGAATAGGAAGGGGTGGAGGGGGTGAATTGATTAACACGCGCAGGTGTTATCTCTCAACAGCAATTTCAAATGGAATGAATCACGCTGTGTTCAAATCTGAAACCATTCTAGCGAAATTACATATAACTCGAAATATTCCAGTCATTAGTTTTGACAGTTGACAAAGGAGATTTACAATTTGAATGATATTGCTCACAATTAATATGGCTTATGTTACAGAGCTAGGTAAGTTGGCGAGTAATTGATAAATATCAATTAATTACACTTTTTCGTACATCTTCTAGAATTCATTACAAGATCTGACAACTTTATATTATTTGGGTTGAAAGACATTCAAAATGAACAAATTAAAGAATTTAAGAAAAAACTGGTATGCCAAATATAAAAATTGATACGAGAAAAAACAGGGGTTTACAAATGGTAATTTAATATATTGAACTAGGGCTGAAGATTTCGCTCAAGCCTATTTATTGATTTTCAAATCAGAAACTTGTAATTATTACAAGTAGGCTATATTACATGTGAATCGATATAACTTTACAAGTTGCTCTGTATGGGTGATGGGTTAATTCTTGATGGATGATACTCGAGAATAACCTTCACATGAATACTCAACTTTATTGATTAATTATTTGCCTTTATTAGAGCGAAGTTAGGACTCCAGGTACTCTCTGCCAAACAAACCTAATGGGAGAGATTAATTGATTGAATAACTCTATTTATGCAGATTAGGCCTACAATATATACAGTCTTATATGCAGATACACAACACAGCACACTACATTAAAAACGAATGGGTTTGAGAATATTATACAATACAAGATAAATACGAACTCGATCTGAATTATAGTTCGAAAAAAAGTGTTTAAAAATTGAAACTGATTGATTAAAGCGTTCGAAAGTTATTGAAGAACATACAAACAAACAGACGGACAACGATTGTGGCCTTCAGTCAAAAGTAGGAATTGGCTAAAGCTAGTTCGATTAATAGAAGACCTAAGTGTACAAGAACGGAAAGAGAAAACGTGAAGGAAAATAACATAACTACTGAGAAAAGAAGTTTTGAGAAGAGGAAGGAACTACGTCAAGTGAAATTCAAAGACTTCACTCAAACTCAAGACAAAGTTCTTCATGCGGGCATCAAACCCTTGGTAAATGTTTAAGAAATGATTCTTCGTATCTCCAGAGGCATCGAGGATTCTTCTTCATTATACTGATACTATGATCAAGATTATACACGAAAATTTGAGAAAATATAAAATAATAATTATTTTTTGTTTCCCTGAATATGAAGGGATTGCAATTTACAACATAAAATTCAACCACTGCAAAGCACGGGTTATCGATTAGTATACAATTAGCATCATTATTACATTTACAATTTAGCCATCTAAATTCAAAATTTATAGTTTTTATGTTTATTTTGGACTAAAAGTTTATAAAAATTGTAGACGTGAAATTTTAAACTTATCCTGGACTTTGTCACCTATAAATTTGGAAGAAAAATAGCACAAGGACTATCTTATTATTTTATCTTTCAATGTTATTACATTAGTGTCACTTGCATTGTAAATAAATAAATAAAAAATCTACCAATGTTATTACATTAGTGTCATTTGCATTGTAAATACATGAATAAATACAATCAAGTGATAATCATTAACGACAATTAATTGAAGTCATTCCAGAGAAGAGTGTCACATCGAATGTTTTTATCACATGATTTATTGAGTCAATAGAACCACAGAGAATATAATACTCAGATATTATTTTGTCTCTGATAGAACAGACTCCAAGTAAAACACCAAACAATGTAGTAATTTATTATTAAGATCTATAGAATAGGATTAAATGTCTACACTGAATAAACAGCGTAAGGGTCTATCTTCAGAGAAAACAAAGGAAGCGAAGGGAGTAAATGTTTTGTGAGTAAGCATATGAAAAGGAATGGAACGCAGGAAAAAGGATTACGACAATAGTTTACTTCGTACATTAGAAGTGCACACACAGGAAGGAGATATGTCGTAACGGAAGTAGAGGGATTAAAAATAAAAGGGGAGAATATGATGACTGTAGAAGAAGGATGAGTGGAAAGGAGAGAGGCAGGGAATGATTGTAGTGAAGGGACGAGAGGAGATGAAAAGAGATAGCGAATATTGCAAAGCGCACTTGGTCGTGATCTCTCTCTTTTCTTGACAAGAGCAGGAACTGGGTTCTTGAGAAGTCACCACTTGCCTTACTCAACCCCCTCCCCCACCCAGCACTCTTAATCCTTCACAACGCGACACTGAAATGGAAGCGGCTTATGGAATGCAACAAAGAACTAATGGAAGATGCCTCACTAACATCTCTACCCATTGGCGGAAACATTAGTAAGTACAAGAAGAGTGGGAGCAATTGATTGATTGATTGATTGAGTACTTTATTCATGTAGATTACAATATATACTGGCTTATACACTTATATACAATAGCTTACAATACAGCAAAATTATAGATGAATTTACATAATATAGACTAAGAAAATAATTATTGAACTGTATATGATATGAAAAAGCAATTT
Organism: Nilaparvata lugens; assembly: GCF_014356525.2. Taxonomy (NCBI): domain Eukaryota; kingdom Metazoa; phylum Arthropoda; class Insecta; order Hemiptera; family Delphacidae; genus Nilaparvata; species Nilaparvata lugens. The sequence continues at coordinate 15,177,615 of NC_052505.1, read as the reverse complement.
GCAATATAATAACTATAGATAATAATTATATTGTTATGCATCTACATAAATTGGCGGAGCTTTGGACATATCAATGTCCATTCTTCGGAAAGAATATTAAAAATATCCTCCCCACTAACTCTCTACCAAAGCAAGAGAGAGAAGTGAAGAGAAAAAACAAGTACGAATAAAAAATATAAATCTAAGTACCCTTTTAAATTTATATTTAGATTTATATTTTTATTTATATTAAAAGTATACCTAAAGGAAAAAGACAAGTATGAATAAACTTGCTAATGGAATCTACTGGCTCAAATGTTACATAGAATGTTGTTGAAGTGAGGGAAGAGATTTATCAGGTTGGAGTGAATACAGCCATGAGATAACTAACTCAACAATTTTTCAACTACTAAATTGACTAGTCAATGGTTAACAATGATGATATTTGGATTTAAGCACTTCATGCTTTGGATTTTCGTTGAATGAAGCTGGATTCGCATCCAAGAGTGACAATGAACAGTGAAAATATATTCTGAAAATTTGAGGGTACGTCTTATGTTTTTCTTACATCTTTGGCAGCTGGTTTTCAAAGATTCTGTCGACGATAGTGAAAATATAATTCCCATAAGTTAAAATATAGATTATTCATACATGGTCGGTCGGTCTGAATGGGAATAATGGGCCATTGGAGCTTATGGGAATTATATTTCCACTGTCACTGATGTGTGCAAATCCAGCTTTATAGTTACTTATGATATTTGTCAATCAATAAATTATAAACGTTATTCAACGGTCAATGAATTGAACAGTAATTCAACCTCTCAATGTTTTAAAACACAAGTTAAAAAGCTGCTAACATAGAACCCATTATATTATAATGTAGAAGAATTTTTTCAATTTGCCCGTCGATGTAATAAATACTTATTTTGAGTGATGATAATATATGTGTATGAATAATTGGATCAGTAGTTTTATAGGATTTTATTATCTTGACAACACCTAATGTACATTAAATTGTATTTATTGGTGGATTGAAGTATTCTATTCTATTCTATTATATTCTAATTATAATCACAATACCAGACTTGACATTTCCACAAAATCATATTGTGATAATATCATAATAACTCAGTCAATAAAAACGAAAATAAATCAACATTTTATATACGTGTACTGTATGGAATCATAAAAAATTAGAAGGTAATGTAGATGATGTATTTGATCATATCTTTAAAGTGTTTTATCATGTAATTAATAATTAATAATAATAATTTTATTCATGGAGGCAACAGGTAAAAACCCATTTTGCCTCCTTCACACATTACAATCATACACTATACAATCCAAAAATGTATTTTAAGAATTAAGTATGAAGAAATGTAATGTAAGTGAAATAATAAGAAATAGAAATTAAATGAATCAAAAATACTAACAAAATTATTTCAAATGAATGAGAATGAAATTAAATATAAGATTTTAACAATTTTAGAAAACTTGAAATCAATAATTACTGTATTCAATTAATCAATTATCAATAAACTACAATAAATTAATCAATAGGCCTGAAAAATAATTATTCAATTAATCAATAATTATCACTAAATCACAACAAATAAATCAATATTTATAATGAGAAAATTGCAAAGGTAATTAATTAAACCCTGAACCCTATGTATTTGATAGTATTTTAATCATTTATTTGATCATGTATTTACGATAGTTTCGACACTTCAATATTCATTCTTCCAACACATCATAGATTTGAGATGACATTAAATGTAAACAACAATGAACCTTTTCTCTTTCCCAAAACTAGAAGCACTAGAAGAATTAGAGCATGTTTCACCTTTCGGTTAGTGTTTAATTAAGAGTCGGTCGATAACAAGCGCAACCTGAGATACTTTTTGGGTGATGAGACAAAATCCAAAAACTTTGTAATAGGCCTACTTTTGAGCTACAGTTCAAGACAGAATAAAACAATCCTGAGTTTTTCTCCTGAAGGTTGTTGCTATGGAAACTCAACAGAATAACTAAATGCAACAAGACAATATAACAATGTTCTCAACAAAAGAAATGGGATATAATAGCTTATTCGAGCTGGACTGAATAAATGACGCGAAACTTTCTGAAAACAGGAAATTGGAAGTTCGAACTAATAATTAGATTACTTTTGAAACTTTCACATTCTCCCCAAACTTTATTTACAAATTGTATTACAGCATTGGTCTGGAATATTTCACCCTGTTTCTTTGAAAGAAAATCTTCAAAAACTTTACAGGATGCCTTAGCAAGTCAATCTCGCAACATCCAGAGAATCCAATAAAACATCTGGATTGCAAGAAATTCTAGATTTGAAATGCCATTCGGTTCCCAGATAAAAGTATTTATTTGGAGGATACCGTACACAATAGGAGAGGCAGACGAGGAAAGATGGGGTATTCAAGTTTGAAGAAGGAACAACTTTTTTTTATTAATAAAAAGAAAGGCTCAACCAAGAACCGATCTTGCATACTGAAGAGATAGTAGCTTGTGGAGAGTTGAAACTTTTCCATCTGATATCGATATTCTATTATGAGACCTTCATGAAAAAGAATATTCGTAAGTTCATGACCACAAACTTTAGATGATGAAATAACTAATTGGACGTCTTTTCCAACCCAAAATTTGTTGTAGCACGGAGATTTTATTCATGTAGGAGAGAACAACAGTAAGTCAACTATAATAAGAATTGATGTGGAAATGTAATGAAATCGTACATGGGGAAAATGTTGGAATTTTTCGATAGTTCTTAGAATTGGAGCACCATAGAGAAACGATAGCATAGATATCCCATGGTATAGGGCGTTTATGTCGCAACTTTTACTGTTATCCCAAGCCGATAGTTCACATAGTTCTTTCCTATGCAGCTGTCTGACGCTGGTAGTCTTTCAAATTGTGCCGTTCATACACTATCACTCCAACAAAACAGTGAAAATTAACAATAATCGACAGTAATCGGCTTGAGATAACAGTAAAAGTTGCGACATAAATTCCCTATAACATGGGATATCTACTTACGCTATTGTTTCTCTATGATAGCACTGTCACATTAATATCAACTGGAGACTAGAGTATAAACTCAATCTGTTTTCACTTTTTTAAAGCATGATTTTTCATACTTGTAAAATTCAACAAGTCGGGAAGGTTATGAGAAATTCGAGAAGAATAACGAGAAAGTTGACTTCAAAACTGGATCAGATTAGGGTAGCCACTAACGATAGTGTGTTGAACATGTGTGCACACATTTTTTCGTCATGCATGTTGTGTCGTCAGCGAGAGGCTTCCAACAAAAATACAGTAGTTTGACAGCTGCTTTTAACATAAAATCAATAACCAATAACACTGGAAAATTAAAAATTATAATGATACAAAAATAATTTAACCTCAAATAGAGCAGCGGAGAAAAATTAAACAACAACAAATCAAAGATACAAAACCTAACCTCAAAATATTTTGTTCGATGCCTTTGGCTGTGATGTCACAACAGTGTATTAAGACATGTATTGACATATATTTATCATGACATATAGTCTCGTTAATGGCTATTTCATTTTCTTATTAAATTGGAGAATCCAGGAGTTCATTGTGATTGACATTGGCTCTGAAGAGCGAATCAAGTATTCAATTAGTACTGTTTCACACTATATTTTTTTCTGTGATTCTATTTATACATAAATAGAATGTTTCTTCGATTACTCATTTTGTATTTTATTCAATTACTACTATTTTATTTAAATGACTGATGAGTCATTTCCACCAAAAAAGATAATGGCTTACAATATGGAAGGTAGAAGACCTCCTGGTGGACCAAGGTTGAGGTGGATGGATTCAGTTGCCGGAGATGCAAGAGATGTTGGGGTCAGGAATTGGAGGCGTGCTGCCACGGATATAGTAGAAAGGAGGCAAATGTTAGAGGAGGCCAAGATTCGCTTTGGATTGTCGAGCCAATGATGATGATGATGAATACTATTTTAGATTTTTTTTCTGTGATTCTATTTAAAATCTAACAAATAACACCGATGAAAAATTTAGTATTTCATAAAGGTGTAAAGGTTATGAGAAAAAATAGTTTTTTCCTACAGTTACGTTGAAAAGTGGCCATTGCTGCACTGATTACAGAACGCAAAGAATCACCGCTCTAGTGCGGGAAAAGTTTTTCTGCACTCCAGATTTGCAACATGGCAACGCAAAATACATAGTAGGTTATATGGAGCAACAGTGCAGCAAAATCAAAATGAAGTTGGTAACAGTGACTGGGCTGCTATAGTGAGCAGAGGTGCAACGAAGCACAACGCGCTAATTATTCATTATATATTATAACCAAGGACAACGAGGACTTTAGGATTTTAGGATTAAGGTTTTTATCAATAATAAAATTACACAGAAAAACATTTGATACATTTCAGGCAATTTTACCCATAATTACCCACTTTTCATATTCAATGGTAACTGTAGGAAAAACTTAATGTGAAATACGTGCGCAAAGTTCCTCTGCTGCACTCAAGAAACCATTCCGCCCTCGCCTAAACGTTTCTTTCGGTGCAGCAAACTGTCACTTTGCGCACTAGTTGCACAAATAACTATTACCAGAGACTAAATAAACAAAAGTCTTGAATCTGTGACGTGAAGATTGGAGAGCAAATACGATGGCTGGAGAGGAGTACGATTGACAAAACAATGGCGACTCTAAGTGAATAAGTCACACGAATAAAAGTAGTCGAGACAACACAGAAACCCACTTAGTGAGGTATCGACAAATCTGGTCAACAACACGAGCTGCTAAGTATTTGAAAAGCCAAGTACTGATGATCTGAAATGTTTTCCCCCATCAAAATAAGACGACTGTGATAGAATAAACCGTACTCCTTCATAGATTCCTGCTAGGCTTTTACTGAATTTATACTATGAACAATTTCAACATTGGATGAGGAACTTGGATGCGTTTTTCATCTTGACTTCTATAAGTTGCAAGTTGAGCTCAAATCAAATCAAATTTTATTCACTCGAAATTCATACAAAATATCAACAAAATCTAGTAAAATAATAATATTTATATGGCTTTTATTGGTGGGGAGTTCCTGACGGAAGTTCCACCTCGCCTATCTATCTTCTTCTTCTATATAATAAAAGCGAAATGGCACTCACTCACTCGCAGAACTAAAAATCTACCGGACCAAAAACGTTCAAATTTGGTAGGTATGTTCAGTTGGCCCTTTAGAGGCGCACTAAGATTTTTTTGGCAATATTTTAACTCTAAGGGTGGTTTTTAAGGGTTTAAAGTTCGTCTTTTATTTTTTAGCATGTGTATTCTTCTTCTCCCAATCTCTTAATAATTATAATAGAAATGTCCATACCATATGTTAATATAGAACTATAATCTAGAGAGAGTACCTCTTCGAAACAGGTTGTTAACTGGTAACTAAATTAATAATTATGTCAGGTTGGCATTAAGTTGAGTTGACTTTGTTAGGTTGGCACCAAGTTGAAGATTGAAATGCATTTATCGCGGAAAAATTGATTGGGCACTGCTACTTCAATCAGAGCTATTCCTGGGAATATTATATCGCCTGATATGGCCCGCTGATCTCATTCTTTACGGGGGTCCAGACGGATATGGCGAGCGAAGCGAACCTCACGGCAGGTGTAAGTATATAATTTATCATTTATAGCCGTCAATGGGCCTTACGACTGTCATACTTTCATTTTTACAAAATCTAGTAAATATACACTTGTTATCATTACACAGAATGTCGTCGTAATCTATAACCTAGAAGTATCTTTAGAAGTATATGTCTTCTTCGAACAAGAAATATATCCCTCTCACCATTCGAGATTTCATCAGCAACAATATATTTTGTTTTTGAAGAGTAATCATAGAATCATTTCCTAATGATTTCTTCCTCCTCTACGTATATTAATAATGTATAATATTGTTATGTTAGTGAAGAACACTTCTCAGGGTATTCTGTCAGGCAGTTAATAATTTGTTAAAGTTCATCACGCTTTATAAAATTGAGAGATTACTCATGGAAGGTAGGAATATGTTGCCAGTTTCGCTATTAATTTATAGGATGGGCGATATTTCAGACGACTCTGAAACCACGATTGCAAAAAAATCCAAGTCTGATTGCAAGTAAGAGTAAAAAGTGAGAAAGCGGATTGATACAAGACCAATTAAAATCTCAAGGAGTGTCGAATAGGGGAGACAAATTCCCAATGAAGAATATCTTTGTGCGAGAGCAATTAACATGGTTATATCTGTGGAATAATCTGCAGACTACACATAAGAGAGTCAAGCGTTCAAGCGTATAAGAAAGGGAACATGCTTACTCTTAAATTTCTATATTTCTAGCTGAGAGTCAAGTGAGGGCACATAAACAAGATAAAGAAACACAGATGAAAGATGAATAGATAGAAAGAAAGATAGTAAAAAAAATAAATCTTATAGCACCCTTTATTCTTTAAAAAACTTTAAGATAGTTGAACAACTAGTTTCGGTTTACACCATCTTCAGGTTCTAAAATAGTAAAACGAATAAATCTTATAGCACCCTTTATTCTTTAAAAAACTTTAAAATAGTCGAACAACTAGTTTCGGTTTACACCATCTTCAGGTTCTAAAATGAAGAACCTGAATAAAGGGTGCCATAAGATTAATTTGTTTTATTAATTTAAAAGCAGCCCATTTTAATAAGTGTTTTAAAGAAATATAGATATATAAATAACTTTTATAAACACTTTACAATAAAAGTGATGTGGGCGAAATTGAGGCAATAAAAGCCCCCTCTTCCATTTAACCCACAATAGAGATGGAGAGATAATAATATAAATCCCAAGTAAATAAATAAAAATTCATCAAGAAGATCCAATATTAATTTTGTGGTCGATAGTCAGTTCCCTTTCCTGTATGTTTTATTAGTATCCTCATCTAAGGAATAGAATGAAAATGGATTTATTGGAACCAAAGATACAAACAAGAGCAAACAAGTACGAACAAAAATATATCTATACTTTTGAGCACATAGGTACAGTGCTCATAACGTCTATAATATCAAAAGCAAGCAGCTGTCATTGTAGCGAAAACGGAAACAAGGACATCTCTACAAAAAGGCTATTCAATTACAGAGCACTTGTGTTGGGCTTGAAAGGGCTGTGCACTGCTGCTCTCATCCAATTAGGGACAGATACAAGTCACTGTATTGGAGGTCAACAATCACCAAACTTGGCAAGAGAGCGAAACAAAAATATAGTGTAACAGATGGAAAGCGAGAGAAAGAGACATGATATCAATGGAACGTTTCATGGAATCCTCTCCTTTGGAATGAAATTGAATGGAAGCACTCTGCCGTTTCACTCCAAGTAAATATGGGATTTATTTGGAAAATAGAGGTATCTCAATATATAATATGAACTGTATCACAAGAAAGAGTTCCCAAACCAATAATCATGATACATCGAATATACATAAAGGTTCCCAACTGACGAAAATAACATATTCTACACTAGAAAACAACCTGAAATTTTATCAATTGAGTTGAAACTTGTCGGCAATGTTTCAAAAACTTCATTTGAATCACTGTATATTCTTGAAATTAATCATTGATTTTGAATCATAAAATCATAATTGATAATCAGCAAAAGTGGCCTCAAGTAATCCGAACTTCGGGAATATAAAACGATTTTTGGCCTCAAGTAAACCGAACTACGAGAATATCAAACAATTTTCGCTTATCCAATCTAGGTAATTAGATACACTCTAGCGGCGGGGCTAATCACTTACGAGATATTGGCGGCACGCCTAATGTATTGCACTTGCTCTATCTTTGTTTCTGCAACAACGGAAGAATTGAAAGCCAAAATTCGAGAAGCGATTTCAAATTCCAGTTGTAATGTTACGTCAAACCATGGACAATGTGATGAAGAGACTACAGGAATGTTTGCGTAGAAAAGGAATACACCTGCATGATGTCATCTTCAAAAAAAATGTTATTTATTCTAAAATGGCATTATTTTTACTATTGAATGATATGAAAAACTTTATTTAAAGATTTAAAGATTTGTTTTACTTGAAATTATTTAACTTTCAAAATTTTCCTTTTCTCTGAAACCCCCTGTATTACACAACATACCCTGTAAAACATACTGTATCTCCCTTCCAGTCCTGGATATCTTATCTGGGAAAAAGCCCAAAAATTTACACTACGAACAGAGATATTGTTGAATTTCTTCAAATGTTTCTTCAATAAATGTTATTTATTCTAAAATGGCATTATTTTTACTATTGAATGATATGAAAAACTTTATTTAAAGATTTAAAGATTTGTTTTACTTGAAATTATTTAACTTTCAAAATTTTCCTTTTCTCTGAAACCCCCTGTATTACAAAACATACCCTGTAAAACAACCTGTATCTCCCTTCCAGTCCTGGATAGCTAAAAAAGCCCAAAAATTTACACTACGAACAGAGATATTGTTGAATTTCTTCATATGAAGGTGAGATGAAAACAATTATGTCAGTTCCACAATCATAATTTATTTAAGTCTAACTAAAGTTTCAATGCACTTAAGGCATCATCACCAGTCTAACAAAAAATACCACTGATGATGATGCCTCAAGTGCATTGAAACTTCAGTTTGACGCAATTAAATTACACGTGGAACTGACAATATCGCATTCATTTCAACCTAAAGAACATAATTAAAATTGAATGAAAAATACTATGAAATTGTCAAAAAACACAGATTTATTGATACTTAGAAAGATACTTTTCATTCAATATGAATAATTACCACAATATAAACTTCTAAACTACACAAAAACATAATTAATAGATCTTTGAGAGGTTTCGACTGGACCAATTTCTCAATTTGGTGTTAATTCATTAGCATTTTTTATCTGTTTATTTGGCAAGTTTTCGGGTCAACTACCAAGTCAGATCCGATCCAGTATTGTTTGCTCGGCATTGCAATAAGCTATCAAACAGACTGGCAACTAATAAATAAGAGACGAAAGCCAGAAGGTATGAAATACGAATTTAGAAGACAGAATGAAAGGCCGAGCGCTGGTTGTTGTTTGGCTTGGCCAATGCCTTCTATAAACAATTCAATAAACTGACGTTGGCCTTCCGACTCGACTGTTCCGGCCAATGAGAAACTCAGTCGAAAAATAAGAAATAATTCAGATCGATCTCGTATCACAGTCCAGCAAATCATGCTGATACACAGACTTTTGCGAACATTATTATGAACTCACATTATATTCAAAGAGTTGAACATTGAAAAACTGGTCACATTTATCAGTAACTTGCTGAAATTAATGGAACTAAAATGAATCCGAAATTGTATGAAATTGTTTTAGTTAATAGTGAGTTCCACTTTATAATGGCAGTATTTGATTAACATTGATGTTGATATCCTTGTCTGTCATTCGAAAAAGCAGATAGCACCATCCTTATGTAGCAACGTTGCCAGTTCAGTTTTCAATAAAGAAGGAATATAGTTAATTAACAACATATTTAATCTCAATTTTGAGAATTCATTATTTGATTAATGGAAATATATTTTCTTGACGAATAAAATATAATTGATTATAAACAAAAATGAACGGTCAATATACCATCAGATATACCGGTATCAGATGTCCTCTATAGAAAGCAGTGGCAAGGCAAAGAATCGGCAACACTGTTCTCCTTTCTTTGTCTACAGCCATTATAACTTTGATCTCACTATAGTAAGATAAATGTAGATATTTATGGAACTCGAAACGAGCAATTGAGCAGTATCTGGATTCTCCATTTTTTCCTTTCACCTTCTGATATACTTTCCAACTGAGCTCCTCTCATCACAATGGCGATGTATACTATCATTGATTTGCAGAAAGATTTTTAAATATTATGAGTTTTGAATGTAGAGCTCATTTTTTTGAGATAGCAGAGGGAGAATCTAGCGTACTCCGATATGCAACACAGCAATGAATGATGAAGAACAAATCATATAGAAGCCGAAAGTGGAATTCCACAATTAAGGGATTAATTTTTCTAATTTAAAACACAGAAAACACCTATTGCAAGCTACTATTTGAAATTTTACATATATTTTCGCTAAAAAATCATACAAAATTCATTTTAAAATCTGTTCATGAAATGATACATTTTTCCTATTTCCAATTTAATTCCAGACATGCACTCATTATTTGAAAAGTATTTTTTTTACTTACAGAGTGGAGCGCGCTTTCGTGTTCCATTGACTTCATCTTTCATTATATCAATCCGTTGTATTATATATCAGATCGTGTTCAATTGTATATTATCATCTTCAGTGATGATGAAGGATAAGATGGAACTCAAACGCGCTCCAAGCTATAATTCAGCATATAATCCAATTTTTAATCTCCTTGTCGGTAATGTGATGCCTAAAAAATCCTACTTTTGATTTTATGTTTTCATGAATATTCAAGTTTCATTTTATGTTATTTTTCAGTTTAAGATATTGTGTTTTTGTTAAACTTGGACTAATCTATTTCAAATTTGTAATATATGATTTTTTGGGAAATAAATTTCGAATGTGGAAGAAAATCAAAATCATCGCTATTTGTTGATGTGGTGAATTTTATTTTAATCTGATGTACTAAAATTGATAAACTATTCTTACTGGATTTAGAAATTATTTTCATTTGATCGACTAAGAAGAATTGGAAATTCATGAGCGGAGTTGATTCCCTTTTCACCTGGCTGAATCATTAATCTTTCAACGCAGCCCACGAATTTATTTTCCAGTTGACAGTCAAGGAAAGCCGATAGAAAGAGGAACTGCCTCTCTGGAACAGTAAAGAGAGCGTTTGTTGGTGTGCATGTGTCAGAAAAAGTAACAAAGAATGTCCACCTTCTCAATTTGTCTTCTAGAGCGGCAGCTCCTCCATTTTGTTGCAAACAGCCGTTGCCAGCAATGAGGGAATTTTCGCAACAGTTAGGACAAGGCAATATGTGTGTAGGTACGCATTAAATGGAGTTGGGAGGGGAGGGGTAGTGAAAGCCGGGGGCTGGTTACAATGCGACAGAGCACAGTAGACGTCTGCTGCCTTTTCGCACTTGGACCGGACAATGGATCCGAGAAGACAAGGCTCATTTGTTCACGCGCAGACACATCCAATCCTGCACAATTCATCACAATGCAACGGCACACAACTTCTTCAGACGGTACAAACGTATTAATGACACTGTCATTAATATTTTGCGGCCACGGGCGATTTCAAAACAATTCAAAACATGCGTTTCACAGAACAGAATTCTCATCATTATTATCTTCATCATCATATCTCTAGTATTTGAATTGTCAATATTGAGTTCGTGCCTTGAGGCTCAAGTAATTTTGCGTACAGACTTATGCGTCATGAACACGCGCATTTGCTTTTCATCAGCTGATGCTATATGATTACGAATATCTGTATAATAAAATTTAGCATATATGCTCCACTAACGGGATGACGTGAATGATAAACATGCACACACACACACACACACACACACACACACACACACACACACACACACACACACACACACACACACACACACACACACCACACACACACACACGTTCATCATGCATGTTTTGCCATCAACGAGAAGCTTTTAACATAAAATAAACAACCAATAACAATAAGTCACTGGAAAGTTACACATTTTAATGATAGGAAAAAATTAACATCGAACAGAGCAGCGAAGAAAAAATAAATCCTATTATTAATTAAGCAAGCAATTTCTGTATTTTTATAACTGGTTATTTATGTTCAACGGATCTCGAAAACGGCTCTAACGATTTTCACGAAATTTGGAACTTAGTAGCTTTATGATATAAAAATTCGATCACTAGGTCTCATCCCTGGGAAAACTCGCTGAAGGACATGAAAAGGATAATTCATCCTTGGAAAAATAGATAATTTCGTCGTCTGTCGATAACAGAAGATTCGTGTGCCTGTGTGGGAGATCAGCTGTGTGATCAATTAGCTTACCGTATCTCGCGAGAAATCTAGAAATTTTAATTGACTCGATTAAAATAATCTGATTTGTGTATCATAATATTCAGAGTTAATCATTATTTACAGTTCTAAGTGATTAGTGAGTATTATTTTGTTATTCAATTTGATATGTAAACAATCTAAATTAGAACTTTTATGTTTTCAAATATTTGGACTGAAAATTTGACCTGAATTCAAGTGTATGGAACATAACCTACTTTTTGGAATATTTATAGTGTATAAATCAAAATTCGGAGGAGAAACAGTTTTGGGCTGTGCCTGTTGGTCCTCCCCCCAATCATTTTAAAGAATTGAGTTCTCTTCATCAATAAATGAATAACGAGCGAAACTCGGTGCCTCGATCGGAGATACAGTCGAAAACCTGATCTCAAAAATTTTGCTCGAAGCCTTCGCTGTGATGACACAACACTATAACGACATGTGCTTCTAGCATGTCCTACCATTAGTGGCCGCCTTACTGTTTTTGTACTCAATACAGCTGATATACTAATAGCATCATCTGATGAAAAGTGAAATTCGTATGTTCGTGTACGCATCTTTACAGATCATTAAATTCATTCAGAAAAGCTGGAATATTTCTAATGTGAAATATTTCTTCTATGTTTAGTTTTTAAGCATCTAAATTTGAAAATCTAATTTGTGAAAATACTTGAGGATTGAAAATTTTGTGAATTGAAGAACTACAAGACTTAACCAATTACGGACTATGTGTTATCTAAGTTTGGGAGAGAAATAGCACAAGGTTACCTTATTTTTCCTCTCCTAATCATTTTTATAATGTACTTATTATATAAATGAATAAAGAATAAAGAAAATCTTATCCAAAGCCAATCATCGCAGAATACTCCTACGCTTTTCAAAGAATCAAAGTGACTTGATATTTGACAAAGCTAAGATAATTAACTTGCCTTATTGGAGATAAACATTAGATCTCGACCCACCTCGTTATTTACTTCATTTGTTTATCCTTGAATGCTTGTAGAAACTGATTAGTAATGAACAAATTAATAATAACGGGTATTCTCCAGAATGATATGATTGTCGAACTGGAGCAAGCAAAGGCAAAAGGGTTGGTTGCTGTGACAGTGTAAACACGCGCTACGCCGGAATAGCGTTACACAGCGGAGAGCTCGTCGATTTAGTATGCAAACATCAGGTTAATCATTTCATGAGATGGTCTTTATACAGACCAGCAAAGCTCAGGGCGTCAGGCACGCTGGAAGAGGTGGGGAGGTGGAGGAAAGGTCGCAGTTCATCGAGGGATGATGATGATGAAGGAAAGAGAATGAAGAGGAGGAGGAGGAGGAAGAGGAGGATGAGGTGAGGAAGGAGAAGGGGTATGGGAAGGAGAAGGATGGGTGGAGGCTGAGAAGGAAGAGGGGAGGAGTAGGAGGGAGAGAAGGAGGTGATGAAGGAGCATGATGAAGAGGTAGAGCAGGAATAGTAGGGGGAGGTGGTGGAAGGGTAATGGGGTACTACCCCCGACGCGTACAGCTGCCAATAAGCGTCCGGGATCAATATTCAATTACGGATCAACTCTAAGATCAACTGCAACTCATTACTCAACTAATAAACATAAGCGAACAACGACAGGCTGTGGGTAGAGTTCGCGTCAATATTGTCTGAGCCTATTGAAAATGCCTAATGAGTTTGCAATATTCAGCAATCAGCCTATTTGAACAAACAACTTGGGTATTCATCATTTCTTGAACTCTGTTCAGAGTGGATGTTTAGAGAGAATTCATATTTTGTCGAAGGATCATTGTAAGTAGTGTGCTATGTATTTAAAAAAAAAAGTGTTCAGATCACCACAATTAGTTATAAGCAATGAAAAATTAACTCATTTTAAATTCGATTTACTTCGATTTTTTGTAGCTTTGATTATTAGTAAGTAAATTTTTATATTGCCTAAACAGCTGATACTCTCACTCAGCGGTCAGGGTTTTGCCCTTGCTGGGTGGTGCCATGTAATTTTAATTTATTTGTAAAATAGCATAATATTATAATCTAGAATATTTCTTTTGTAAGTTTTTTTTATTTTGTATTCTGTTTTTATGGGCAATAAAGATGTTTAAAAAAAAAAATCGATGATCAATGTGATTAACCTACCTCAATTTGCGTACTGAAAAGTCAACGCCTAGAGCAATACCGTAGCCATAGTGTATATTTTGTAATTATTACTAACCATGTAATGAAATTATTAATAAAAAAAATACTTGTAATTTTTGTACGTCGTAAATTCATTTACGAATTACTGTTTATGAAATATACCACATAGAAAAAATTGTGTTTAGAATATAGAGTCGGTTCTAAATATATGTCAACTGATGGATTGAATTATTAAAATAATAATAATTTTAATAAATTTTATTAATTCAGAATTCAGATGCACAGAACGTTGAAAATCTGTAGGACAGATTATACAATATCAGATAATAGTGAGTTGTTTTTTGTTCATTTCTAGCTGCACTTTCCAACTCGACAAACTCACGCTCGAAATCTTATTGAAATGGTGTTCCTTCCAGATATTATTGACAAGAAGTTATTGAAATTATTAATTAATATTACTTTATTGAATTAAATTTTTTGTGAAGGTCTATTCATTTAAATAAAATTTCCATTCATATCCATTACAGCCCTATTTGTTACTGGTAGATTTTATTCTAATTAAATCGCCAACGAAATTCATTTGATGTAATAATAAGCACTAAAAAATTGCTTTCACGAAAGACGATTCTCCCTAAATAAAAAATTCAAAAATATACTAAAATCTAAAATTTAATTAGAATGTTGAATTGAGGAGAATTAATTTTTTTGCATATCTGTTCGAGTGAAAATTATTATGGCTTGTGAGCTGTGACGGAAAAATTGCTACAAGCGCATTAAGGTTCACAACACCCTTTGTGAAAAACGATGGGGAAAACTGCAACACATTTTATTAGCTGGAATTAAAAGCATGCATTAAAATAGCTTTCAAAGGAATTTCATCTCCGCGAAAATGAATAACAGTCTAATATTCGAGAATACGAATCTGTGCTTTATTATTTTGGCGAAAAGTGAAAAATGGGTCAATGCTCAATGCCTGTGTGTTGAACCAGCGCCAAGTTCCATTTAAGTGCGCGAAAATCGGAAAAGAAAACGAGTGGCTTGTAATAAAGACCGGACGCTTGGAAACATTTTGCTGCTTTTTTGACGGAGGTTTACTGCCGAAATGTGTAGCGAATGTGCGCGCAGCAACTCCGATCCCGTCTCATGTACTGTAAACACTTATAGCAGCATGCTATAGTTACTATATACTTATAGTTGCTAAGTTGACGTGGTTGCCAAAAATATTTTCAAAATATGACGTGATAATACTCCTAATGTTCGAAGCCTAACTCTTCGTCAATAGGGTTATCATCATGCATGATGGAAAACCACGGGAAATAAAGTGATGGTTTGTATGTTTAGGTGCGTAATACATGAAAATGATTTGCCACCGGATCAAGATTTAGAATGATGTTTTTACAATTAGGTCATAATCAACAATAAAATCTATTTTAATATGATAATAAAGGAAAGAAGCGGCTTATACATACAGGATAGGAACTATCCTAGAATAGTCATTGATAAGCTCTATCAACTGCTCTAAGTCCCATATCCGTAAAAATTTCAGGAGCCCCATCTATGCAAAGTTTGATTTTAGATTCCCAATTATCAGGCTTCAGATAAAATTTAAACAAAAAATTTCAAGTGGAAAAGATTGAGCATGACAATCTCTACAATTAATGTTCAGTGACATTTTCACCTAAAATTGAAAAAAGCTCGAAATTCGAGAAAATGTGATTATTCGATTGCAAACTGTTGGCAACTGTTGATTCTATTGAATCATTCGCTATGAAGAGATAGCAGACCACGTGTGACTCCAGTGTATTGTCCTGTCACCAGCTGGCTCAGATCTTTGAATAGTAGACTTGGGATGCGCGTGAACACTAGCGTCAGGGAATCAATTTTCATAACGGCAAGGAAAGTTTTGTGAGTGAGCCACATTTAACCAATGTTAGATTTATAACCAATTTTATTATAACCAATGTTATTTTAAACCAATGTTAAATGTTAACATTTAACCAATTGTGTTAATGTTATTGGTTAACCAATGTTAACCAATTCGGTTACGATCAACTATAAAATCTATCTTAATATAATAATAAAGGAAAGAAGCGGCTTATACGGATAGAAAATACACAAATGACGCTTCATCACATCTGAACTACTCAACTGATTAACTTGAAATTTTGCATATCGATTCTTAATTTACCAAGGATAGTTATATGTCTATCTTAAATTCCTCAAGATTCCAGTACGTCAAGTTTTTTATTAGACCCTTACGGAGCACGGGTTACATGCTAGTTATAAATATTTTTTATGATTGAAACCGATTCAATCATCACAGTAGAAATGAAGTCTCTCGCAAACCACTCTGGTCAGGTATCTGGTCATGTGGTAATGATGCAATATAGACTGTCGTTCAAACGAACTGGAATGAATTGCAATAGAGCATGGGGGAGGTCGACTCAAGCAAAACAAATCTGCGTTTGCGAGACTATTCTAACCAGACGCTGGCTTCTGGAATTCAGCCAATATCTAGAGCGCTGCATGATATTTTTTCTATTGTGAGAAATCCATTTTCCAATTGAATTTGCAAGATATGCTCTAAAAGCACTTTCCCGAGGCAATGGTGGCATTTCTTGGTTCGCCGATCCCCATATTCTACATTGCACCGACATCTCAGTTCTATTTTCACTTTCAACTCAACAATACTTTCTTTCTCCGATATTTTTTGCCATTTGCATGTGAAACATGTCTTATTGAATTTCATAGACCATACATGCTATCACTGAGCTTCGAACCAAAACATATAGCGCCCACGTGAAGAGAGATGGGAATCTATAGAGATGTACTCTATACAATTATCTAAGATATTTACTCATAATATAATTTGTCTCTGCTTCTACAGAGGATAGCTAATACCGTTGTATCTGATATAATATTAAATTAATGTTCATTCTTGTTTTAAATAATACATTTTGTTTTATTCGTCAAGAAAATATATTTCTCAATGATAAAATAATAAATTTTCATGATTGAGATTGAATATTTTGTTAAATTATTACTCTTCTATATTTTTAGAAAACCATCTAGCAACGTTGCGTTGCGGAAATGGAAAAGGAAGGCGCTATCTGATTTGTCGAATGATAGACAAGGATAGCAACACGGCAGTTACTCAAATACAGCTATTATAAAGGGGACTTTATCATAGTTCTGAAAGGATAACACCAGTTCCAACAAACTAAATCCATACTGATGTCAAAAAGGGAGAAAATTTCATGGTATTAACAACACTATTCTTTGAAATAGAATTAACATCAGTGAGCAAGTAATTTCTCCATCACCTACACTACCAATATTATTTTGAGAGGACTAATTATACTTCAAATATCATAAGCAAAGTGCATTCTGGAATCTCGTTTGATCACGATCATCTTTTAACTCAATCATCCTTTATGTCTTGAATTTTTATTCCAACTTGTTTATCCATACTGAAGAAAGAGGTTTCACATGTGATCGGGAAGTGATTTTAGAAATGTTATGAAGTGTACAGATATGACCCAGTAGCTGATGCCACCTATCGGCAGAATTGAGAACTACAACAGTAGGCGTTCCACAATCCACTAATCGGAAGAGTGAATGAGTAGCTTGGAGGCGTAGCTTGCTGTCATTGGTCCGTTATAGTATAATTTCATTGGTCCGTTATACTACCATTCCCACTCTCTTCTACAAACACACACTAACTTTCTCTTTCACTCACTTTCTCTCAAATCGAATAGCAATACGCATTTCATGTGGTTGCCATATTAAATACAAACAAAAAATACGATTCTTCCTCGAATTATGTTATCAAATCGCATATTAAGGTGCATTTTCGTTTATGCGTAAATTTCCACAGTTGACGACGGCAAGCATTGTTGACATTCATATTGTCCAAATTTCAAGTGTGCTAAAACAGCTGATCAAATAACTTTAAATTATTTGTCTTTATTATTAAAGAATTGAACATTTTTAATAATATCAACATAAAAAAGTATAAGCTCAACCTGCCCCATTAGAACATAATTGAACATAATATTTTAGGTTATGTAGACAAATTGAAATCTACTCAATCTGAGATTCTCTCCCTGTCGCGGTCGACGACGGCATTCACGCACAAACGAAAACCCAGTTTTAATTGGTCAAAATAAATGTGAACTTGAAAAATTACATATTGAAAACTAAATTGAAGGCGTGATATACTTCAATTTTATAATAAACGCAGTTCAAGGTTGATGATTGAAATTTATAAGGCAATTGGATTCATCAATTCAATGAGAAGAATAATGAAAATACTTACAAAAGATGTAGATTTACCGCATTATATTGAAGTATTCAGAGAAACTCACCTGCAAAAGAAAGACTTTGATTGAAATACTGATACGATATCGGAGATATTAATGTTTATAAACAATTTTTTGCACATGAGTAAAAATTACTGAAATCATAGAGGATAAAACAATAATATAATCTAGTGGTCAACGATAAATTATTGTATTCCAGATATAATTTTATGATTTTGCAAGACTTTATCATATAAACTGCAACAAAATAAGTTCTAAATGCATGATTCAATTAATTAGGTATACCCAACACAAGCTTTTAATTTCAATAATTATAAACACTCAAACACAAATTTCACTTTAGAAAAAAACTTTCTAATTTCTGATTATAGATAATTATAAACTTTTAATCAACGAGCAATATCGACATCATATCTAATCAACATCTAATCATATCTGATCGACATCATATTTTAATCTCGAGATGTGTGGCATCAAGAACAACTCACTGCAGTGGTTCAAAAGTTACTTTGATAATCGACAGCAGTACGTTTCAATTGATGGAAAATTTAGTTAAACGGAACCTGTTGAGTTTGGAGTGGTTCAAGGTAGCACTCTTGGACCTCTTCTCTTTCTCATCTATGTGAATAATATTTCAAAATTGCAAACTAATGGAAAATTGTTCTTGTTTGCTGATGACACGGTGTTGGTGTCAGCTGAGGGCACATGGGAGAGGACTTATTGCGGTGCATCATTGGACCTTGCAAGAATTAAAAACTGGTTTGATCACAACTGCCTGACCGTTAATGTTACAAAAACTAAATACATGCCAATAGTAACAAAAAACCAAACTGATCCAGGCCAACTCATATTGAAGATGCGGAAATGCAAGGAGTCAGGACTGTGACTGTCATTCCCTTGACCTAGTTGATTACTACAAATACTTAGGTGTTATAATAGATAACAAGTTGAGTTGGGTTCAGCATATTCAGTGTGTAAAGAGCAGACTCAGAAAATTATTATTTGCTTTTTCTGAGATCAGCCAAGTAATGAGCATAGACCAGTGCAGAATGGTGTACTTTGCATATGCTCAGTCGCTGATCCAGTATGGCATCCTGGCTTGGGGTGGTGTTTCCTCTACTGTCATTGAACCCCTAGCCGTTACACAAAGAACAATAATAAAAAAAATACTGAAAAGAAATCACAGATACCCGACTACCTTGCTTTTTTCAGAATTTCCGGTTATTAAATATCAGACAACTTTTTATCAAATCACTTTTAATTCACATAAAAAAATACAAAACTCAGATCATTGGCGAAACAAATTTAAATTCCCGTTATGAAACTCGCCATAGGTCCAACTATAATTATGAAATTCCTCAATTGACACATGGGTCAGAACTATCAAATTCATATTACTTAGCACACATTTTATATAGAAACATTCCAAATGAGATTAGAGAGGCTGAGGTGTGCTGTTTGGCCGTGTATAGAAGTGGTGTCGACAGGTGGCTATATAGCATTGGCTGGGAGGCAGCTGAAGCCCTTCTCTGCTCTCGGTACACCCGCCAAAAACCCTTGTAGAGATAAAATTCCTTGAAATCATCAAGTGATTTTTCTTGACACGACATAAATGTTATTTTTCCATCTTTTTTTTTAATGATAAATTAGTCCTTTCTCTTATTTGTAACCCAGCGTGACACGGTTTCAGAGCCATTTCAGATCCTCTCTCATTATGAATAAGTTATCTTTCTTTATTTTACTTATTTAAAAAAATATATTCATTTACTTTCTAATTATTATAAAAAATAGTTTGTGATTGCAAATGTGTTGTCCATGGAACTCTCCTCCACACGCAGACGATTGGTCTTTGTGGGGGAATTCCGTGTACTATATGTATCTCGCTTGCTATTTTTGTAAAGTACCTATGTTGTAAAGAAGGAATAAAGATTATTTGAATTTGAATACAAGTTCTTAGGAACGTTCTAAAATGTGAATTTTGACTATTCAAGAATGTCAGTTCTGAACGAGAGTTTTGAAATGTGAACTGTTTACAGCACCAGAGTCTAGCTTTGGACCGTGATGAGAATCCGTGTTTTTTTAGTTGTCTACAATTCTATTTTTTTGCTCGAGGAATTCTTATCGGTAAGTGTTCTTAAATGTAATTCTTATCAGCAAGAACCAACTGAAATCAAGAACGAATTCCAATGGGTCTTGGAATAAGACTTTACAGAAAAACAAAAAATTTCACATTTACCACGAATTTTATTTAAAAAGTTCTGAGGATTGGAAAAGATCCGTCGGAACAGTAATCTTGAAATCAAGTATCCGGAACCGGGATCTTCACCGGAAATTTCTGTTGAGCATAATATGTATGTCGAACTGTGTAAGAGAATTCTTCGCGCTGTATCTCGCAAACTTTGAAACACCAGAAACAAGTTTGGAACATCGGAAGTCTGAGAAGCACTTGTATCCTTGGAGGATGGCGCAGTTTCTCTTCGTCCCACCAACCAGATAAATCGCGAAGAAGTTGGAAAAGTCCTTCGCCGACTCAATGATATCAGAGTTCCAAGAAAACTCGCTGAGAAGAGGTTCCGCTCACAATTTCCCACTTCGATGAACAAACAAAATTAAAAGCTTCGGTACTCCATGGCAGTTACACCATTTCGCAAGTAAGTTACTCTGCTTACTGCAGCTTTTCAAAAGGAGGGCCACTCGGAGGTTTACAAGAGAATCTATTTGTGAATAAACTTCAAAACTCAACGTCTATGAGTGCAAAAATCTGTGAGTACAAAGTAAATGAGTAATCATAGAATGAAGTGCACTGAGTTATTCCCATGAATAGAGAAGTTTCATAACTCATAGTCATAGTGATTATTTATTCACAAATTTACAATGGAAGCAACATGTAAAAACCCAAATACGCTCCCTCAACATAACAATAAGACAAATATATTCAAAACCAAATTCACTAAACTAACAGATAGATTTAATTCTTTTGCTATTGGACCATACAGTCATCAGCAACGTCAATAGAATATTCATAACACTTAATTTATCAAGTTATAAAGTATGTGTGAAAAACTCCTCCAAAGAATAGAAGTGGTTTGCACGTAGAAGATCGAACAGTAATTTGTCGAACAGAGAGACTTGAAACATTGGAAAAAGTGCTTAAAAAACTTTTATTTCTAATTATAGAATATAAATGTTGAAGAGAAACGCACACAACAGGAGACAGACGTATGCAGACATATGGAGTCAGACGGACGTCTGCAACGTTCGAGCACTTGGGAAGGGATTTTTTCTTCATCTGTCAGCTACTATGTGCTTTTGCCTAAACTACGTTCAAAAGGCTAGAAGGCTTTGTAATTGACAAAAAGCAAATGAGATAAAAGTCAAAGATTATATTTATTCATATAGAATTCAAGTTAAAACAACAGGCATTCGCCCAAAACTACTTTAAACCTTAATTTGGAATACATATACTAGAGATTATTTAGGGATGATTGCTCAATTCACACATACTTTTGATCCAAAAGAAAATGTATACATCAGATGTAATGGAGATAAAGAGATGACTGGTTAAAGAGCAATACGTCAAAAAACGGAGAGATACCGGGTTCGATTCCCGGTCTGGGCGCAATTTTTGGACAGTTTCATTCTGCTATACAGTTCTTCGGTCAATCTTTGCAGTAACAGAAGTCCTTAGTTCTATTTATATAGCTTGCATTGGATATTTGGAATAATTATTATAAAGTAATATAATATCCCAGCAGTTGATCGAACTGTAATTTCTATACAATCTTCCATCAACAAAAATAGTGTTTTATAAAATTTACAGTACTCATGAAAGTGGATGGCAGTCTATTGTATATTTGACAGGGAAAAATTGAGGGCAAAATGAGGTAGTAGAGATAAAAAGCATTTTGATTGTCCAAAATACCAATAACAATAACAGGAACCAATAGCAATCGTTAAGCAGGCTGCTGGAATCGGTCTGATTGGTTGAAACCAATAACAGGAACCAATAGCAATCGTTAAGCAGGCTGCTGGAATCGCCCTGATTGGTTGAAACCAATAACAGGAACCAATAGCAATCGTTAAGCAGGCTGCTGGATCGCTCTGATTGGTCAACCCGAGCAGGCTATAATGATTACAATATAACAACCGCTCAGGCTGTTCAAATTGTTCATATTTAATTAAAGGGAAACTGGAAACTCTTGATTCATGAAATACGAGGAGAGGTAAAAAGAAAGCATAGCTCATTCCCCATTTAAAACATTATATGATTAATCTCGGTCTTACTGCAAGGAAACCGTACTACATGCATAGAAAATCAGGTGTCGAGTGTTTGCGAAAAAAAATACAAAAGAATGGGAGAAAGAGATGAGTTATTATGGGCACTGGAAAGCGCACCTTAAATTAAGGAGGGTTGGGAATGAATGTAAGGCAGAAAACAGAATCGAGGTCAAGAAAGAAAGTAATATGAAAGATGCGCGAAAAATAGGGGAAAAAGGAAGGGGAAAGATGCTTTTAATATCTTGGCCGTTTTTTATTCAGGCGCACAACAATAGGGAACTGGCAGGTCGTGGTAGAGGGAGGAGGAGGAGGAGGAGTAGGAGGGCGAGAAGGGGTCGCACTTGATTCTGGAGAATAGAAGTCTGGCATAGCCTAGCATATTGGGCGCCTCGATATTTCTTCCTTCTCGAGGATACAGTAGTCTCCTTTCTCTCTTCCTTCTCAGGGATACAGTAGTCTCCTTTCCCTCCTCCTTCTAGCAATCAAAACGTAGCG
Organism: Nilaparvata lugens; assembly: GCF_014356525.2. Classification (NCBI taxonomy): domain Eukaryota; kingdom Metazoa; phylum Arthropoda; class Insecta; order Hemiptera; family Delphacidae; genus Nilaparvata; species Nilaparvata lugens. Next base: position 15,154,357 of record NC_052505.1, on the reverse strand, counting down.
TTGCATAAATCATGAGACCCCGAACCAACAAACATCTGTGCAGATATTTCAAGTACTCGAATTTCCACTGAAAATAAGAATCCGCTTTCAACGGCAAATTCTTCTTGTCAAAAACATCTCATCACATTCCTAGGAATGGAAATTCTTTGTAGCACTGAAACTGAGTGATACTTTAGTTGTAGTTATTTGTGGAAGGAAAACTCTTAATGAATTTCCTTCTTTCTCTGAATAATTGATGGGAATATTCATTTTCTTGGAGAGGGCTACTCGTGTTTATGTAATAATTGAAAAATCAAAGTACCGGTATTCTTTTTTCAAATTTATTTTATCTCACATGTTTCGACCTTACATTTTCATGTAAGTGAGCAAAATCAAATTGATAAAAGGGTACATATTAAGATTTTTTAATTCTTACATAATTGATGGAAATTACGGTATTTCAGAGATTTATGTATCAGAATTGATGAAATTGTTTGATCATATAATCAGGACTGGAAAGTTGAGGTTGATAATGGAGAAAAATGAAAATACAAGAGATAAGTATTTGGCAAATGAAACACTAGCGTTATTACCATAGTAAGGTCCACGCTACAATAGCAGTGTTTTATTAACATTGTTGTTGCTATCCTTGTCTATCATTCGACAAAACAGATAGCACTATCCTTTTCTAGCGTAACAAGACCAGATCGTTTTTTAACAATGTAGAAATATAATTAACAAAATATTTAATCCCAATTATGTAAATTTATTATAGCACTATCCTTTTCTAGCGTCACAACATGGTCAGATCGTTTATTGACAATGTAGAAATAAAATTAATTAACAAAATATTTGATCCCAATTATGTAAATGTATTAGTTTATAATTTAAAATTATATTGTCTTGACAAATAAAATATAATTGATTATTTTCAACAAGAAAGAACATTTAATATTAGGTCTACATCAGATATGCAAGTATTAGCTACCATATTAACAACAGCATTTGATATGTGGACCTACAGAAAAATCCTGAAAATATCGTGGATGGACAAAGTATCTAACTACAAAGTTCTTCATAAGCTTGATTAGAAGACACAGATAATGTATACTATTAAAAAAAATAGAGAATCTAGAGGAATCATCATGAAGAATGAAACGAAATACAAGTTGCTGAAAGGTGTAGGCTACTGCAAAGGAATAATCTTGGCAGGAGAGACGTTGGTCGGTTGAAGAATTTCAGAAAATTTTTGAATGGCAATATGTTGATATTATTCGAAATGTTTCGATTCCTAGAATCGATATACTGATACAACTTGATAAACAAATGACAAAAATTTATTGTATCAGCTGTTTTAGCACATTTTAAATTTGGACAATATGAATGTCTTCAGACAACAATGCCTGTAGTCGACAACTGTGGAAGTTTACACACACACACACAACGAAAACCCAGCTTTAGATTGATAATATCATTTGACAATCTAGTAGAGATACACGTGCTCATATTATATGCGTGGGAAGAAGATATAGTGAAAAGTGGAACAATAAATAGAAAAATGACTACTAGCTAATTGGATAACGCAATATCAAACTTTACTTCCAGTTTGACTGATATTAATTGGAGTATTATAATGGAGAGGAGGGTATTCAGTTGATAACAATATTGATATTACGAAGGAATTGAATCTTCTAACAATATTCAGTATTGCAGCCTACTAACAATATTCAGTATACAGTATTATAATGGAGAGGATACAGGTAACAACAATATTGATGTTACAAAATAATTGAATCTTGAAACTCAAGATGAGAGCTGACTGCTGTATATGCTCGATATACGATATGGAGGCTGAAACGTAGCTGGAATTCTGCAAACTAAGACAACTACGGTGGAAATTGGAGTGGGAGACGGGGATTTGAACATCAAAGGCGAGTTCAACATAGAAATAATGAGCAGAAAAGGAAGGGAAATTGTGCAAGCGAAACAACGTAAGCCTCCTTCTCGATAAGAAGAATATTTTCGTAGCATTTGAGTGAGAAGGCACTTGCTCGGTAATGCAATTGTTGTGCGGAAAGCTAGGGCACATTCTGAACGTTTTATCAGTTCTTTCAAGACTTATATCCTACAAAGGAACCAATTCTACCTATGAGAAACATTCATTTCGATTCCTAGAATCGATATACTGATACAACTTGATAAACAAATGACAAAAATTTATTGTATCAGCTGTTTTAGCACATTTTAAATTTGGACAATATGAATGTCTTCAGACAACAATGCCTGTAGTCGACAACTGTGGAAGTTTACACACACACACACAACGAAAACCCAGCTTTAGATTGATAATATCATTTGACAATCTAGTAGAGATACACGTGCTCATATTATATGCGTGGGAAGAAGATATAGTGAAAAGTGGAACAATAAATAGAAAAATGACTACTAGCTAATTGGATAACGCAATATCAAACTTTACTTCCAGTTTGACTGATATTAATTGGAGTATTATAATGGAGAGGAGGGTATTCAGTTGATAACAATATTGATATTACGAAGGAATTGAATCTTCTAACAATATTCAGTATTGCAGCCTACTAACAATATTCAGTATACAGTATTATAATGGAGAGGATACAGGTAACAACAATATTGATGTTACAAAATAATTGAATCTTGAAACTCAAGATGAGAGCTGACTGCTGTATATGCTCGATATACGATATGGAGGCTGAAACGTAGCTGGAATTCTGCAAACTAAGACAACTACGGTGGAAATTGGAGTGGGAGACGGGGATTTGAACATCAAAGGCGAGTTCAACATAGAAATAATGAGCAGAAAAAGGAAGGGAAATTGTGCAAGCGAAACAACGTAAGCCTCCTTCTCGATAAGAAGAATATTTTCGTAGCATTTGAGTGAGAAGGCACTTGCTCGGTAATGCAATTGTTGTGCGGAAAGCTAGGGCACATTCTGAACGTTTTATCAGTTCTTTCAAGACTTATATCCTACAAAGGAACCAATTCTACCTATGAGAAACATTCAGTTTCGTCTATCACTGGAATGAATAATTCAATGGCAAAGTATTTCTTGGAACATTCTCTAATACTGTACTGAGAAGAACTCCATAATTCAATTACCTACAGGCTCACTAACATAAGCTCAATCATCTACAGGTAAACTGCTCACAACGAAATTCCACTTATCAAGTGGGATTATTCAATTACTATTAAATTGTAATATTTATTGTATTGAATTTCAGGCATGCAGGCATATTTAAATGTATTGAATTGTGAGTACTATTCAATTGTACGTTATTCTGAAATTTTCAAAAAGGATTTGACTTTCACATTACTTTGACTTATTATCAACGTATTGTCTACGTAATTCTACTAATAAAAAGGTTTTGAATAATATCACCCAAAAAAATTATATTCTATAATTCATTATCACATTATCATAAAACGTGATTGAGCATGGAATCTGGAACATGCAACAAAACCATATAGTTACTTCTGGTATTCTTTTAGCTTTACAAATGACACCATTAATATGTATTTATGACACCATTAATAATATATTAATATGACACCATTAATGGTTCTGTGCAACGATGAAAAGCGATCTTTGATTTGATACTGAGAGTAGAAGATTCAACACATTATCAGTACCCAAATAATATTTTCATAAAGATATCAGATCAACGTTGAGTTATCAACAAAAAACACTGACATCTGGTTCCAAAAAAGTCTGTTAACTTTCAATCTCGATCAAATGCCACGAAAACCAATCAAAGAAGCCTTCTTTTCAGAAAAACCTGCTCTGAATGGTTCAAGTAGATTTTGATCATGATTAAAATTCAACTGGCTTTTGTAAAACTGAGCTTGAATTAATGAGAATAAATTATTAAATTCCTTGTTATAGGGAATCAGTATGAAACAAAGTGACTCTCAAAAAACTGCATGAAGAAACGGTTCAATTATTGAGAAGAGAGACATGCCAAGTGGATTGGGAGGATTGCATTGAGAAACTCTCAAGTTTATAGAGTGTGAGAGTAAACAATCCCGGTTTTTGACCTCAGAATGGATGAAATTTGGGAAATGAACAAATGTTCAGTGATAGGGAGCATACTCATCCTAGAGGGAAATTCTCTTCTATAACATGAAACCAATTTCAAACCAAAATAAACCGACAAAGTTCAACGACAGATTCAATATCCGTCCTTCTCTAAACTTCTCTTTTCCTGTCATTTGAACTTCAGCTGAGAATGGAATGAGTTGAGAGAAGCTTCATCAAAATACGTATAACAACCTTCTCTGCTTGTCTCAAATGATCAACGAAAACCTCACTGACAAAACAGGAGTTCAACGGGGCACTAAATGTCTATCATAACAGGATCGTAAAAATGAATGAATGAATAAAGTTTTATTCTCAATAAGCTTAATTCAAGAGCATTTAAAATACATGCCACATGCAGAGAACAATACACGTTTTCATGTTTGATGTAGTAGAAAATACACCGTTTTATTAAGAAACACTGTGGGCCCGAATAGGAACCTTTTCATGCCCTGAGGAAATAAATAGAAATTACAAAAATAAATCTGAGGGAAGTTTAGCATCAGGAATATAAGAATTTCGCTAGAAATAGGAAGAGTTATTAGTCGAAGCACACAGTATAAGATAGCCAAGAATAAAAAATCCTGTTTGATTATCAGTCAATTACAACATAATATAAATATAACAATCACGATCAATTCGTGGATTATCGCGTAACTAGTAAAACCTTTTTTCTTAAGGAGGGATGGGGAGTCTTCGGAAGGTACTCAATTCTACTGGAATTTTGTAACAAATTTCAACTCCTAGTCATTCTTAGGATAATATGGAAACACAAAAAGTCTCGAAACCATTTGAAAAAGCGACTTCAAGCCAGTAATGTATAGATTACATTAATATAAGCACAGATTACTTCTCCTGAGCGAGCTTATGGAGATGAACGAATTAGTTTCATTTCACTTCAGTACGGAAACAATATTCATTCATTCATTTATGTATTTATTTAATCATGCAGAATTATACAACTTACAAAAAAGTACAACAGTCTTACGCCCAAAACGGTTCCAATTCTAATTTATACAACAGTCCAAATGTAGCTAGGTTATGTGTAATTTCAACATTCTTCAATTACAAACTCAATTTAGAATTCAAAACACACAAAAATCATTTCTAAATCAATATCAGAGCGATAAGGAGATATGAATGTTCAAGAATCAAAAAAGTAAATTCGTATGGCTTTTACTGGTGGGGAGTCCCTTGCTGGAAGATCCCACGTCGCCTGAATCATTCAAGCCGTCAATGGGCCTTACGACTGTCATACTTCAAGAAGAAATTAGTAACTACGGTAATTAGCAACAGTAATCTATTTATAACGGGGAAATATGAGAGTAGAATATATTGAAGCACGGAGCAACAATGGGTGGAGCGAATTATTTTTCGGCAGCTATGGGGAAGAGAAGGTGGCAATTTTGCCGAGATTCTGAGGTGCAGAAAGTAAGTTGATTCAATTTGAGGAGGAAGAGTCACACGAGTTCCATCCGAGATTATCACCCATCTCACAGCCAAGCGGCGTGTAGGAGGTTATTGTGCCCCAGCGGAAGTGAGCCGCCGCATTAAGGCTGGTCAGGAAGCAGCCAGGCAAAGATATAGCGCGCAAAATGGTCCTGTATTACGGCGCACATTGTGGTGCGCATAGAAGATCTTCCCCAATTCATGTAGGAAAGTTCAGCTAACTAAATGCGCACTCTTAATAGATTTATTGCACGACGCAAGGTTCAGAGTCGTTCATCTTAATGCGGCCTTTTACCAAACGCTCTAACTCTCAACTACTGTACAAAAAGATTTATCTACCCACTAGGTCTCATCCGCTTGTAGAATGAGGTACTTGATGAGTTTTAGAAGATTTATCCTGAGGATGAAAAAGCTAGATGAAAATGGGAACATTAAAGGAAGTTGAAATTTTTAAACGATTGAAAAAGGATGAGTATTAAAAGATGCTTAGTCTAAGCTGAGATTCGAGAAGCTAAAGTGAAAATGAGAATATTTAAGGACGTTAACATTTTTAAACAATTTTTGTTATGAACAAGGATGAAAAATATAAACTTTACAATTGAGAAAGTTGGCTTTGTTTATTCAACATGAACGTCATAGCTCTACCTCTGCTCTTCTTTTAGCTTTACAAATGACACCATTAATATGTATTTATGACACCATTAATAATATATTAATATGACACCATTAATGGTTCTGTGCAACGATGAAAAGCGATCTTTGATTTGATACTGAGAGTAGAAGATTCAACACATTATCAGTACCCAAATAATATTTTCATAAAGATATCAGATCAACGTTGAGTTATCAACAAAAAACACTGACATCTGGTTCCAAAAAAGTCTGTTAACTTTCAATCTCGATCAAATGCCACGAAAACCAATCAAAGAAGCCTTCTTTTCAGAAAAACCTGCTCTGAATGGTTCAAGTAGATTTTGATCATGATTAAAATTCAACTGGCTTTTGTAAAACTGAGCTTGAATTAATGAGAATAAATTATTAAATTCCTTGTTATAGGGAATCAGTATGAAACAAAGTGACTCTCAAAAAACTGCATGAAGAAACGGTTCAATTATTGAGAAGAGAGACATGCCAAGTGGATTGGGAGGATTGCATTGAGAAACTCTCAAGTTTATAGAGTGTGAGAGTAAACAATCCCGGTTTTTGACCTCAGAATGGATGAAATTTGGGAAATGAACAAATGTTCAGTGATAGGGAGCATACTCATCCTAGAGGGAAATTCTCTTCTATAACATGAAACCAATTTCAAACCAAAATAAACCGACAAAGTTCAACGACAGATTCAATATCCGTCCTTCTCTAAACTTCTCTTTTCCTGTCATTTGAACTTCAGCTGAGAATGGAATGAGTTGAGAGAAGCTTCATCAAAATACGTATAACAACCTTCTCTGCTTGTCTCAAATGATCAACGAAAACCTCACTGACAAAACAGGAGTTCAACGGGGCACTAAATGTCTATCATAACAGGATCGTAAAAATGAATGAATGAATAAAGTTTTATTCTCAATAAGCTTAATTCAAGAGCATTTAAAATACATGCCACATGCAGAGAACAATACACGTTTTCATGTTTGATGTAGTAGAAAATACACCGTTTTATTAAGAAACACTGTGGGCCCGAATAGGAACCTTTTCATGCCCTGAGGAAATAAATAGAAATTACAAAAATAAATCTGAGGGAAGTTTAGCATCAGGAATATAAGAATTTCGCTAGAAATAGGAAGAGTTATTAGTCGAAGCACACAGTATAAGATAGCCAAGAATAAAAAATCCTGTTTGATTATCAGTCAATTACAACATAATATAAATATAACAATCACGATCAATTCGTGGATTATCGCGTAACTAGTAAAACCTTTTTTCTTAAGGAGGGATGGGGAGTCTTCGGAAGGTACTCAATTCTACTGGAATTTTGTAACAAATTTCAACTCCTAGTCATTCTTAGGATAATATGGAAACACAAAAAGTCTCGAAACCATTTGAAAAAGCGACTTCAAGCCAGTAATGTATAGATTACATTAATATAAGCACAGATTACTTCTCCTGAGCGAGCTTATGGAGATGAACGAATTAGTTTCATTTCACTTCAGTACGGAAACAATATTCATTCATTCATTTATGTATTTATTTAATCATGCAGAATTATACAACTTACAAAAAAGTACAACAGTCTTACGCCCAAAACGGTTCCAATTCTAATTTATACAACAGTCCAAATGTAGCTAGGTTATGTGTAATTTCAACATTCTTCAATTACAAACTCAATTTAGAATTCAAAACACACAAAAATCATTTCTAAATCAATATCAGAGCGATAAGGAGATATGAATGTTCAAGAATCAAAAAAGTAAATTCGTATGGCTTTTACTGGTGGGGAGTCCCTTGCTGGAAGATCCCACGTCGCCTGAATCATTCAAGCCGTCAATGGGCCTTACGACTGTCATACTTCAAGAAGAAATTAGTAACTACGGTAATTAGCAACAGTAATCTATTTATAACGGGGAAATATGAGAGTAGAATATATTGAAGCACGGAGCAACAATGGGTGGAGCGAATTATTTTTCGGCAGCTATGGGGAAGAGAAGGTGGCAATTTTGCCGAGATTCTGAGGTGCAGAAAGTAAGTTGATTCAATTTGAGGAGGAAGAGTCACACGAGTTCCATCCGAGATTATCACCCATCTCACAGCCAAGCGGCGTGTAGGAGGTTATTGTGCCCCAGCGGAAGTGAGCCGCCGCATTAAGGCTGGTCAGGAAGCAGCCAGGCAAAGATATAGCGCGCAAAATGGTCCTGTATTACGGCGCACATTGTGGTGCGCATAGAAGATCTTCCCCAATTCATGTAGGAAAGTTCAGCTAACTAAATGCGCACTCTTAATAGATTTATTGCACGACGCAAGGTTCAGAGTCGTTCATCTTAATGCGGCCTTTTACCAAACGCTCTAACTCTCAACTACTGTACAAAAAGATTTATCTACCCACTAGGTCTCATCCGCTTGTAGAATGAGGTACTTGATGAGTTTTAGAAGATTTATCCTGAGGATGAAAAAGCTAGATGAAAATGGGAACATTAAAGGAAGTTGAAATTTTTAAACGATTGAAAAAGGATGAGTATTAAAAGATGCTTAGTCTAAGCTGAGATTCGAGAAGCTAAAGTGAAAATGAGAATATTTAAGGACGTTAACATTTTTAAACAATTTTTGTTATGAACAAGGATGAAAAATATAAACTTTACAATTGAGAAAGTTGGCTTTGTTTATTCAACATGAACGTCATAGCTCTACCTCTGCTCTTGTGCTCTGCTCATCTGTTCTATTCACATTCTGTTTCATATAATGTGTAGGCGTTTTTTCACAATGAATGAAACCTCTTCATAAATGAAGAATACCTACTTATCAGAAGGATAAGGACCGCCTCTCTATGATTTGATTAAAAATCTCGCTCTTACAGATATCTAATGTATTTCAAGGGGACGATCTAACTCTGCTTGCTCTGGTAGTGAAAGAATTAAAAATCAACAATAATGGGACGTCTACTAGCTATGTCAGAGGTAGGCTTCTTTTATGAAGGCTGTGTGCCCTCAGCTTGTTGTCCAATGTGGAAGGGAGGATCTCTTTGAAGCAAATGACAAAGTCCAATCAGTTGTAAGTTTTTGTAAACATTTAATTTAATGATAATGTTTCATCCAATGTTTATATATATATTTATTATTATCGTATTTTTTTCACATGGGACCTGTGTATGTAATGATTGCTTGTTTGGACACGGAAAGCAAGTAAGGGGGTGATGAATTGTTCTTATTCTTTATTTAAATAAACAAACAAATTCTATAATGATAGATCTTAGAATAAATATTAGAAAAGAATTTAGAAATATTTGGAATAGAAGTTAAGGAAAAATGAGGTTTTTTCCTGTCAAAATCCATGTTGACAGGATTCTACAGATAGGATTTTGTCCTGTGGACCGTGTATTGCATGTTGCATACACGACCCCTGCTTACGTCTAGAACAGGTGAGATTCAGTTATAGTGGGGTCCACTTTATAATAGCAGTATTTGTTTAACATTGCGTTGCTATCCTTTCTATCATTCAACAAACCAAATAGCGCTGTCCTTTTCTACCTCCGCAACGTTGCCAGATCGTTTTCCAACAATGTAGAGATTCAATCTCAATTATGGAAATATATTTTCTTTACAAGAAAAATATAATTGATTATTTTAAACAATAATGAACTGTTAATATTACTTGAGATGTACAGATATCTGCTATCCTCTATGAAAGGTAGTGACAAGGCAGAGAATCGTCAGCGCTTTTCTCCTATCTTTCTCTACTGCAATTATAAAGTGGACTTCACTATACAGGATCTGTTTTTCATGCGTTTTGAATGTAATTAAGGATAATTTTTTTCAAGGTTGCGTTTGCCTATTATAGACTTACTTTACATCTTTCTCTTCGAAATTAAATTTTCTACATGTTCTGTAGAAAAATATTATGTGTTTATTGAACACTCAACTCAGTAAATCTGCTTCAAACCTTAAAGGAACTTGTTTTTTTCGAGACAGACCTGTTTTTAGGTCTGGAAACGATTTTATTCTATTTTTCAGTTCATTTTACATAAAGTACGCTGAATTGTACATCTTGATCAACAGCCAACAAATAACCGTAGGGCTTCGTTTCAGCAGAGGAACTGAAATTCAGACAAAATCTTTCACCCAGTATAACTTGGTAACCAAGCATTTTCGGACCTATGTTAATGAGAACTTTTTTCTTTTGATGTGAGAAATCACGCCCTGCCTTTCTCAGAACATCCTAAATAACATTAACTTCATTTACTTTATATTGCTGGTTAATTTGGTGTGTATATTGAATTATATATTTTTTTTGACTTTCAATTGAAACACAGTATTATTCGTTATACACAGGAGTGTGCGTTACTGGTTAGTAAAGCATCTATTCCATAAAATATTATCTTAACTACATACATCAACATTCAACCAAAAATTTTGTTTCTCAATAATTACATTAGCACGCTTCTAATATATTGCAAAGATATAAATATAATTCATTTATTACTTTGGGAATGGAGTGATCTGTTAGATCCTAGTCAAGAGTCAGATTCCTCTCACCTTCAAATCATAGATTCTACAAGGGGAAATGGTAGTCATAATATTTTAATAGTTTGAGTTACTAGAGAAAATAATGGTCTAAATGAGTTTTTGCTGATTATCATCCATCATTCTGATTCAAGAAAACTGAAATAAAGAACATGAATTCCAAAATGCCTCTAAGAATCATAGATGCTACAAGGGGAAATAGTAGTGATATTATTTTAATAGTTGGAGATACTAGATAAAATAATGAGTTTAAGATGGAATGCTGATTATCATCCATCACTCCGATTCAAGAAAACTGAAATGAAGCACATGAATTCCAAAATGCCTCTACGGATTTAAATCATAGATGCTACAAGGGTAAATGGTAGTCATAATATTTTAATAGTTTGAGTTACTACAGAAAATAATGTTTAAAATGAGTTAATGATGAAATGCTGATTATCATCCATCACTCCGATTCAAGAAAACTGCCCATGAATTCCAATCAAATAGCAATGTTTCTAGTTGACTTCTAGGTCACGGAATGGGTAGTAAAGTTTCTGCAATAAAGTCAGAAGACGCTACACCAGTCCTAAAACATAGATAAACCATCTAAAGCAAAGATAAACCGAAAACAATAGGGAATAAACCGTGTCTCGTCCGGCATCTTTACAACAGCAATAAGAAAGAGTAGCTTTGAATGGATTTGACGTTCTTGAGGTGGCCATTATGACTGAACCCTGTTGTATTTGTGGAGATCCATCCAAGGGAATTAAAACTGGTTTCAAGAGTTTGAAGGTCAACGCGAAAATATAAAACATCCAGTAAGATAGATTTACAATGAATGGATTTACAAGGAGAATGAGTTTTCATTACTTCAAAGTATTATATCTCAAAATTTGAGCTTTAAAGTTCATCAAATTTTCACCTAGTGACAACGCAAAGTTGAGATATTGTGAATAGCTACATAAATGACGAAAATCATTCAAAAGGTAGACCTCTTTTTCATTAGCAAACTATTCAATTGTCGTTTAGAATAGATTTCTAATAAGCAGATATCCAAGCACTCATCATTAGTCATAGTTAGCATCTTATTCTATACTGGTCATAGCTCATTAACTCATATTTCTCTATTGAAGATTTGAAACGATATTGGGTTTACTAAGCAGACTCGCACCAAATGACTCCACTAATGATTGCAATTACTTGATTTTTCTCTTCTTATTCATGAGTAGTACCTTATTCATTCATCAAATTACAAAACCAAAGCTTCTTCTCGAGAAAACAGATGCGGTTGTAGGAGCAGATTGAGATATGTTCTCTCTTTACAAATCACTTTCAAGTTTTCTATAGGTACTCTGCTTTCATGTAGGCTTTCATGTTCATAGAGACGTTGTCAATAAAATTTCATTGAAAAAATCAATTGTTCAAGATAGGTACAATTGTTGAACTTCGGAAATGGCATGATCTATACTGTTATCATAATAATAAACATGTCATATTTTTGTATTTTTTATTGACCGAACGAAGTGAGGTCTAATATCCAAGTCGACGGTTTGGAATATTTCTCTTAATGTTTAAATGTTTATATGTTTAAATGTTGCGCATTAACGGCGAAACGCGGTAATAGATTTTCATGAAATTTGACAGGTATGTTCCTTTTTAAATTGCGAGTCGACGTATACAGGGTGATTCATAATTATGGTAAAATAATTTAATACGTGATAGTGGAGGTAAACATAAGAAAAAAAGTTCCTATAAACATATATCCATAAACGCTTCATTAGCGAGCTATACAGGGTGAAAGATTTCGACCGGAATTCAGTTCCTCTGGTGAAGTACACCGATGCTGAATTGTTTGGGGACTAGTTTTTGAAAAACTTATGCTGGATTCATATGGAAAAATATCTGAAAAATTGAATAAAACTAGTCTGGAATCTGTAGTGTGAGTAGTTTTTGAGAAAAAAGTTGAAATATGCAAAAAATCTTAGTAGAAAAACACAGACTTCTACGTTTGATGCCCAATAACTTTCTTTAATGACCAGTAAACAAATAATTTTTCGCAATAAAAATTGTAGAGAATTTCATTCTGAAAAAAATGATGTAAGCTATGTAAACTAAATTTAAATAAAAGTTGGATAAAGTGTATTCTTATGTAGTATATAACACCACAAAATTTGCTGTTTTATGAGGAGAGAACTCATAGGTTGTAGCTGATTGCAAATAGAACATTGATTTTAAGAACCGCTGTTCTAAAACAGCTGATTTATTTTGTTTTAAATAAAAAAATATTTAAAATAAATTATCAGCTGAAAATTATTTTCAGAAATATTCTAGCTCACTTTTGAAAAAATCTGGTGTGGTACACTCACACAACTTTCCTTGCTCATTAAACTGGGAGCCTCATTCTTAAACGACAATAATTTAGAGAAATAACATAATGACGATTGGCGGCAACATAATTATTTGAAACTACGATCAGACTACTGTATATGTGTGTATATAATAAATTGTTTTCAGAGTACTTTTTCCTTTGTGTAAATTGTGAAATCCGATGATTTTTTAAAAGTCGTCAAAACAGCTGTTCTACAGATGAAATGTCTCGACTATGTGTTATTTTTGTAGACTGCTCTATCTACCTACCTCATGCACGAGAAGGAGGTTACAAAGTCCATTTCTCAAGGATGGGGTGAACCCCCCATTAGTTTCCCAAAAAGGAGACTCATGCCAGTTGATGAAGCTGACAAATAACTATACAGAGTATGAATTTGAAATAAATCAGTCGAGTAATTTTTGAGAAAATCGTGAAAAACATGGTTTTTCAGTAATTATCCGCCATTTTTCTCGAGAATATTACGCAGCTCCTGCAATTTTCCTAGAAATGAGACTCATGTCAGTTGATAGGGCTTATAAATAGCTATCCATGCTATAAATTTGAAGAAAATCGTTAGAGCCGTTTTCGAGAAAACCGTGAAAAACATGGTTTTTTAGTAATTATCCGCCATTTTTCTCGAGAATATTACGCAGCTCCTGCAATTTTCCTAGAAATGAGACTCATGTCAGTTGATAGGGCTTATAAATAGCTATCCATGGTATAGATTTGAAGAAAATCGTTAGAGCCGTTTTCGAGAAAACCGTGAAAAACATGGTTTTTTAGTAATTATCCGCCATTTTTCTCGAGAATATTACGCAGCTCCTGCAATTTTCCCAGAAATGAGACTCATGTCAGTTGATAGGGCTTATAAATAGCTATCCATGGTATAAATTTAAAGAAAATCGTTAGAGCCGTTTTTGAGAAAATCGTGAAAAACATGGTTTTTTAGTAATTATCCGCCATTTTTCCGCCATCTTGAATTAAATTTTATTGAATTTCTCATTGTCGGGTCCTCATTGTATAAGGACCTTAAGTTTAAAATTTCAAGTCAATCGGTTAATTATGAATGGAGTTATCGTGTTCACACACACACACACACACACAGACCAACACCCAAAAATCATGTTTTTGGACTCAGGGGACCTTGAAACGTATAGAAAACTTGAAATTGGGGTACCTTAATTTTTTTTGGAAAGCAATACTTTCCTTACCTATGGTAGTAGGGCAAGGAAAGTAAAAAAAATCTGGTGTGGTACACTCACACAACTTTCCTTGCTCATATTCGAAACTACGATCAGACTTTTGTATATGTGTATATATAATTGTTTTCAGAGTACTTTTTCCTTTGTGTAAATTGTGAAATTCAATGATTTTTTTTAGTCGTCATTTTTTTAAAGTCGTCAAAACAGCTGTTCTACAGATGAAATATCTCGACTATGTGTTCTTTTTATGAACTGCTCTACCTACCTACCTCATGCACGAGAAGGAAGTTACAAAGTCCATTTCTCAAGGATGGGGTGGACCCCCCATTAGTTTCCTAGAAAGGAGACTCATGCCAGTTAATAGAGCTGATAAATAACTATACAGAGTATGAATTTGAAAAAAATCGGTCAAGTTATTTTGAAAAAATCGTGAAAAACATGGTTTTTTAGTAATTATCCGCCATTTTTCTCAAGAATATTACAGAGCTCCTGCAATTTTCCAAGGAAAAAACTCATGTCATTTGATAGGACTTATGAATAGCTACCCATGGCTTGAATTTGAAGAAAATCGTTAGAGCCGTTTTCGAGAAAACCGTGAAAAACCTGGTTTTTGGTCATTATCCGCCATTTTTCTCAAGAATATTACGGAGCTCATGGAATTTTTCCAGAAATGAGACTCATGCCAGTTGATAGTGCTTATGAATATCTATCCATGGTATGAATTTGAAGTAAATCGTTGGAGCAGTTTTCGAGAAAACGGTGAAAAACATGGATTTTTAGTCATTATCCGCCATTTTTCTCAAGAATATTACGGAGCTCCTGAAATTTTCCCAGAAATGAGACTTATGCTAGTTGAAAGGGCTTATAAATAGCTATCCATGATATAAATTTGAAGAAAATCGTTAGAGCCATTTTCGAGAAAAACGTGAAAAACATGGTTTTTTAGTAATTATCCGCCATTTTTTCCGCCATCTTGAATTGAATTCTATTGAATTTCTTATTGTCGGGTCCTCATGGTATAGAGACCTTAAGTTTAAAATTTCAAGTCGATCGGTTAATTAGGAATGGAGTTATCGTGTTCACAGACATACACACACACACACCACACACACACACACACCACACACACACACACACACACACACACACATACACACACACACATACACACACACAGACCAATACCCAAAAATCATGTTTTTGGACTCAGGGGACCTTGAAACGTATAGAAAACTTGAAATTGGGGTACCTTAATTTTTTTTGGAAAGCAATACTTTCCTTACCTATGGTAGTAGGGCAAGGAAAGTAAAAAACAAACTGTAAGTTAGGCCTACTGTAGCCGCGCTGTGTTTTTTGTTTAACCTATTAACCAGTTATTTGTAACCATTTCACTTTGCTTCTGTGTTAAGTGTTAACTTTTTGAAAAATGGTAGGTAATTTTAGACATTATTCACACTCCGAATTAGTTGACATGCATTTAATGTATGGAATGGGACACTACTGTAATAGTACTGAAGCAAGACGTTTGTATCAAGAGAACTTTCCTAACCGAGTATGTCCAAGTTCAAGGTTCTTTGCCACTATTCATCAACGTCTGTCTGAGACAGATTCTTTGATATCCAAAGAGTACATTTATGCAGGCAGACCCCGTTCTACTAAGACTGTTGAGTTAGAAGAACAAGTTCTTAATGAAATTTATGAACATCCCGAGACGAACACAAGAGAATTGTCAGTGCAGTTTAATGTCAATCAATCTATTATTTGGAGGATACTAAAAGAGCAACAATTACATCCATACCACCTCCAGAAAGTTCATACTCTATTGCCACGAGACTGTATTCCCCGTGCTGGTATTTGCCGATGGTTTTTAGTGAAACTTCTTTACCCAAACTTTTTAACAACCGTTTTATTTACCGACGAGGCACACTTTACAAGAACAGCTATCGTTAATGTCCACAACTAACATATTTGGGCAGCTGAGAATCCTCATGCCATCAATCCCAATCTTCCACAACATCAGTTTTCAGTTAACATTTGGGCAGGAATCATAGGAGATCATCTAATTCTGTTCGAGCTTCCTCCCAGGCTTAATGGCATAATCTACTAGTCTTTTGGTATAAGTTTAATGTCATCTAGATATGCTACTTTCATATAAAAAAAACTTTTCATGAAAACTGAATATTTTATTTGCAATCAGCTACAACTTATGAGTTATTAGTTCTCTCCTCATAAAACAGCAAATTTTTGTGGTGTAATGTACTACATAAGAATACATTTTATCCAACTTTTATTCAGATTTAGTTTATACAGCTAACATCATTCTTTTCAGAATTAAATTCTCTACAATTTTTATTGCGAAAAATTATTTGTTTAATGGTCATTAAAGAAAGTTATTGGGCATCAAACGTAGAAGTCTGTCTTTTTCTACTTGAATTTTTTGCGTATTTCAACTTTTTTCTCAAAAACTACTCACACTACAGCTTCCAGACTAGTTTTATTCAGTTTTTCAGATATTTTTCCATATGAATCCAGCATAAGTTTTTCAAAAACTAGTCCCCAAACAATTCAGCATCAGTGTATTTCACCAGAGGAACTGAATTCCGGGCGAAATCTTTCACCCTCTATAGCTCGCTAATGAAGCGTTTATGGATATATGTTTATAGGAACTTTTTTTCTTATTTTTACCTCTACTATCACGTATTAAATTATTTTACCATAATTATGAATCACCCTGTATACAAGGTTTTTGGAAATTTTGCATTTCAAGGATAATAAAAGGATAAAGGAGCCTCCTTCATACGCCAATATTAGAGTAAAAATCAGACTATAGAATATTATTATCATAAATCAGCTGACAAGTGATTACACAGATGTGTGGAGAAGCCAGTCTATTACTGTATTTGTATAAGGTCTATAGTTTCAATCACAGACCTCGAAGAGGTATGCATCTTTAAGCTGGGTTTACACCGAAGTTATTAACAAAATGTTAATAACTTAATCCTTATATATTCTATTAGATTGAACGCAAGTTGACAAACACACATCTTCATCATGTGTATGATAAGTTATGTTCAATCTAATATAATCTATAAGGATTGAGTTATTAACATTTTGTTAATAAATTTGGTCTAATCGCAGCTTTAAGGTCTTTCGTTTAAATATTTTGTTTTGCAGTCATGGTATTATTTGCGTGTCCATCAGTATCAATATTCTCACATTCGAAAAAACTAATTTAATAGGTGATTAAAAATAATCAAATTAACTAAATAATGCTGAAGAGATTATAATATTTTTGATTGAAAAAGATTAATTTTCATTAGATGGAATGATTATCACGGAACTGGATGAATATTATATAAATTCTGGAATAGAAATATATTCTATTCATTGTTTAAATTAACATAAATATTAATAAATTATGGAATACAAATTCAAACGTGAACTGATTTTGTTATATTTAAAACAGTTGACATCAGGTACTTGTGGATGAGAATACTGCTTGAGGTCTACTGTTCACAGAACTACTAGAATCTATGCAAAAACGCTGAATACATCTGGAGTAGCCTAGAATATCCCGCCGAAATTTCCAATATGAAAGATGGTTTACTTTTAAATCAGATCTATGGAATTCCAGTCATATCACATTCAGTATCATTCAATGCCATTTATTTAATTTTTTGTTTACTCAGCCACATTTTTCAAATTAAAGATATTATGTAATATTCTTTTTAGAATCTCTAGTCCCCTTTCCATTATCTGTGATGACACGACAGGTATCGTAATCACTTTTGTCAGAATAGTAAATAAATGGTTACTGGTGATTCAATACAATTCAACAATCAAATAGCCCTGAAGAAATAAATGAAGGATACTATAGTATTTTTTGATAACGTATTTAATCGAGGCTACTTGATTTGCTAGTTAGAAAAGTAATCGCATATTACCCTTTTTTAGAAAAACTTGAAAATTGATTGAAAATCCGAAACTATATGTTATTGTATTTTACAAAAAAAAAGTTTACTAAAGAGTTTACAACTGATACTATTGTAATATTTGAACTCAGTCAACAGGTTTCGGGAGTCACTCAATATTTTTAAAACCGACATTGTTAATTAAAGGATACAAAAAGTGAAAACAGGGCGTACACGTACATGTAGGTAGCAACAAGCTACCAATAAGAGCCCAACATTAATTAAGATGAAGGCAAACAATCCGACATAGGTACAACAGTGTTGTGGATAGATATCAATCAGGTTCATCAAAGTGGATGGGACATGGACATAGCTGACGCGTGCTGAGCAAACATCTCCTGTGCAGAAGCTCAACCAATCAACAAGCTCCTAGATGAAAGGTGGGCTGGAGGGCGGGAGCGAGAGCCATCCACTTTCACGTCAATGGGCTGGAGGGAGGGAGAGGAGGTCCATACAGAGCCGTCCGTCCGACGGTCGTTTGCATATCACACCATTCAACTAAACGCAACCGCATCCTTCAACACGGTTCATGCTAATAAGCCAGTCACCACCAGCTACTTAGCAACAAAAACAAACACACGTTTGCACTGTGACGCCAATCACACAAAAACAGTTGGTACAACGATTAGCTGCTTCATTTCCCTAAAGACCAAAAACTGCCGGACTTGGAAGCCTTGGTAGAAGCAAAGAGAAAATAGAGGAGATACGTTGTAGTATAGAGTAAAAAAATCTTATAGAAGTTTTATCTCGTAGTAGCATGGCCAATCTATAGTATAACTATATCTAGATAACTATCGATTGACCATGGTAGTAGACGAGGAAGAAGTTAACGAAGTTAAACTTCAACTGACGTTAATGTTTTTTCGCCCCACCTATATGTAATGAGCTGGTTTTCGTGCATATGGAGGCCGAAAATGATTGTTTTCTGACCAGGCCGGTAAAATTTTTACGGCCCTAGGGCTGTAAAATAACCTTGAAGTCAGCTGATTCTGATTTGATGTGAACGTGTTTACAAAATAGTTTATGAAACGGAATCGGTTTATGCTTCTAGAATTGAATAAAGTATTTTGCTATAAGATACTATCATTTCATTTGGATGGATGGAATACAAATGAGATATTATAAACTATTCAAATTCAATTTTCAGAGTGTAATAGAATCTAACCTCAAACGTCCTAGTAATGCGTTTATCACGAAACATGGTGGATAAACGGAATCAGTTTATGCTTCTAGAATTGAATAAAGTATTCTGCAATAATATACTATCATTTTTTTGGATGAATGAAATACAGATGAGATAATTATATATTATAAACTATTCAAATTCGATTTTCAGAGTAGGATAGAACTTCTAACCTAAACTTCCGTTGACATTCAGATTGGCCAAATTTCAAGTGTGCTAAAACAGCTGATCAAAAACTTTTCATTATTTGTGTTTATTATTCAATAAGTAAAACATTATAATAATATCATCTAATTGTCATTTGAAAGAATAAAAAAGTATAAACTCAACCTCCCACATAATTGAACATAATCTTTTAGGTTTTTTTGACAAATCAGAATAAAAAATAAAAATACTTGGACAATTTCCTGATATTCAGATTTGCTAGAGCTATGAGCTTCCACTTCTGCTTTCGGAAGTGCTTACTAAACAATTATTCTCATATTATATTGTTTATTTTTCTGTGTGGCGAAAAATAGCGTTCGCACCACGGGCAAAAATGTTTTTCCGGCTCTCAATCTTTTCTAGTCCTCGGCCTACGGCCTCGGACTTTAAAACCGATTTCAAGCCGGAAACGTTTCATTTTCGGCACTAGGTGCGAAATATACTATTGTGTGCCTTATCAGGTCTATATTACTGAGAGTATAGATATCTGAGAGAGGAGGATCGACATTGCTTTCACAGTGTTGAAGCTAATATTCCTGGATTGTTATTTTCCTGATTGCAGAGTATAAAATATCAGAATACCGAGACTAATTGACAAAGAAAGCGTTACAGAAGTGCAGAGGTATATTAACGGTAGAAATGGATTCTAGAATTGAATTGAAATTATAGAATCTTTTTAAGATGGATTCCAGAATTGAGTTGGATTTTTAAAAATACAAAACAATACGGATTCCTGTAACACAGTGTACATACAGTATGGAAACTCGGCTAGTACCCTGGCGCAAAACTCCGCCATCTTCTTAGGGAATTCCGCATTGTAATAGCATCGATGGGAGGTTCGGATCACTTTACTGATCCGGATCAATTGATTTCGTTCACTGCTGCGAGCGAATCAGAAGACCAGGATTGGAACTTCCTAAGGTCACGTGACGTGTCTAGTATTTGTGCCAAGTAAAAAACATTGGTTAGATAGGCGTTTGATTGACAGTTTCCATTCTGTATCTATTCTGTGCCTGTACAATACTGGAATACAAAACGGGATCCTATTCCTGTACAATATAAGAATACAATACGGTATCCTGTTTATCAAGGATAAAACTGAAGTTTTATCTAAGGATATCGAACAATTAGTTTTGTCTAGTCTAATATTTCAACAATCAAATATTTAGAATTGGATTTTTTTTATTTATGCTCAAGCATCCTAAATAATTAGGACATGACAGATTGTGCAGCTCAATTTAAATCTGACCAGTTTTTTTTATTAAGGAGTAGGCTATAAAGTTTAGAAGATTCATTGAGGTGTAATTTGTGACCTCAATAGAAAGTTATCGATAATTGTATGGGATACATTGAGCATTCTTCAAAATCAAACTAATTCGAATGCATATTTTTATAAATGGGTCATTCTCTAATGTTTTTCCACGACATGGCAAGCTAAATAGAATTTGAAATGCTGAGAGGAACTGTAATAGAACAAAAACACAAACCGTATTATTTTCAGAATTTCGATAAACAAGAACTGAATTGAATTCCCGGACCGAGAGTAAGTAATTGATCGATCCGTTTTCAAATGTTATTTCAAATTCGATGAGATAAAATTTCAAAACAGAATACTTTGTGAGAGATACTTGGTAAAAGAATTTGGATTACCATACTTCGAGTTTGAAATATGTAACGTATCTCCATAGAGATAAAGCAGCATAACTCATAACTCATGCTATCTTTTCTCTATGAAATCACTGAACGTGATATGAACTTTAACGTATCATTGGGAAATATCGTTGACATTTTTCGTCAAAAATCTTATCTTCGATTACATTTCTGAATATCTCCATTACGTTTCTCAACCTCAATATTACATTCAACATTATATGATGCCTGAGTTCAAAATAAGATGTGCATGTTGCAATGTATTGAGAGCTTCTGCTTTCTATATCAGAAGAACAATGTCAAAAGTTACATTAGACATTTATTGTCGACATAATGAATCTACGATTACGTTTCTGAATATTTCGATTACGTTTCTTAACTTCAATATTACATTCAACATTCAACATTGTATATGATGCCTGAGTTCATAGTCAGATGTGCAAGTTGAAATTTAATGAGAGCTTCTACTTTCAATATCAGAAGAACAATGTCGAATTCGTACGATTGGAGCAAGGATGAAATTCATGTAACAACAGTTCTAGCATACAAATATCATACATGCTCAAACACAACACAGTTATTTTCATATTTCTATTTCTTGCTTTCGTTTATTCAAATTTGTCGTTGTCTCTTTTTCCCAGGAGTGTCATAATTGATTATCACAACAGGAGTAGGCTAGTGTAGTAGAGAAGGAAATCAACCACGCTTTACTTACAATCTCAAGCGAGGTGAACACAGTATTTCTTCTGTAATTAGGTTCAGATGGAACGTACAGAACGATTAGTCGCTCTCTAAATGTAGCGAAGGAGAGAAAAAATTCCCAGGAGGAAAATCTTCATCAACAGCACAGAATTTTGGCTATGATGAAAGGTGAAATCATGAAGCACCAGCGAGGGACAAAAAATTGCTGCCGCTTGCTCCCGAGAGAGATAATGCTTTTATCTTCCACCCGCATCGCGTTCATTATCCGTCGGCCGTTCGCGCATGCGCGCATATGAGCGCTTTCTTTGCAACATTGCAACACAAAATACCTGCACCAGCAAGACGGTACGCAGCTTCCAATTTACAAAATTGAAAAAGCAGTGATTAATGACATCATCATGAGCAGCAACCAATGAGAGTCCAGTGCTCAGTGCTGCCAACTGTCGCGCTATGGAGCACTCAACGGTCTTCCGGCGTGAGGTCCCCAGGCTATTAGCGACAACGCCTCAGCCAAAGACAAATGGATTTTATTCAGACTCAGGGAATAGACCGACGTCACTTATCATAACTCATGCCTTTAGTGCACTGGGAAAAGAGTCCTTGGTATAGGACACTTACAACTGAGTAAACATCCACTTAATTCTTCTGATAAGCTGGACTTGTATCCAGGAAGAGTCCTGGATTCAAACACAGTTAATTAAACATTCACAAAATTCTTCTGAGAAGATAAATAGTCTGAAAGTCTCGAGTCGATTTGTCAAATATAAGTGGAATGCCAATTTGACATTTTTTTAGATTGGGGTTCAACCTTAGCAAATTATATTGAACAAAAGATATCCAATTCTATAACAATGGAAAACTTGAAACTTCTAAGAAGACATTGATCACATAACTATAGTTGAATTGAATGACCTTCTGACTTGGGAGATATGTGGAGCAGAGATATGGAGTGAAATGGAGAACCAGTTCAGCCAGAGTGATGAATAGTCACAGAAACAAGCGCGGTTGCCAAATTGTCTAAACAGGTTCAGTCGATGCAGTGCTTTCAGAGAGAAAACTTGGAACTTCTGAGAAGACATTGATCACATACTATAGTTGAATTAAAAGAACTTCCGACTTGGAGGGATATACGGAGTAGAGATTTGTGGGAAGATGGAGAACCAGTTCAGCCAGAGTGATGAATAGTCACAGAAACACGCGTGGTTGTCAAATTGTCTAAACAGGTTCAGTCGATGCAGTGCTTTCAGAGAGAAAACTAGGTTTACGTATTATGAGGTGCTAATCACACACTGAAGACTACAGAACGGATTTTGCTCTAGCACGGCAACATCGCTGCCACTATATCCCTACTTCTCTCTGCTCTGTATAAAGGTGCATTTTCGTTTGTGCGTAAACTTCCGCAGTCGACGATATTCATATTGTCCAAATTTCAAGTGTTCTGAAACAGCTGATCAAATAACTTTTCATTATTTGTGTTTATTATTCATGAATCAACAAATTTCTAATAATTCTTATCAACATTTTGTCATTCAAAAGTATAAACTCAATCTCCCCATTAAAACATAATTGAACATAATCTTTTAGGTTATGTAGACAAATTGAAATCTACCCAATCTGAGATCCTCATCCTGTCGTGGTCGACGACGACATTTACGCACAAACGAAAACCCAGCTCCAAGTCCGGAGGATTTTTTAATTCAACTATAGATCATGTACATTGTTTAACAATACAGAATGCCACCTCAAACTTCTAAAAAAGCTTCTTTTGTTAATCAAAAACTAGCGAGAAACAGTTCAAACAACCAGGCAGCATTTGGAGGAGAGGCATCTCATCCTGACTCTCACCAAATTATTCGAAAACTATCAAACAGGGTGAATAGTAAGAGAAAGTGCAAATAGTGAGGGGGATTCACTCTCACTGTAATATGAATTCTTTAGAGTTCAAGTGTAATTATAGAGTACAGTATTCTCCATTTGGATAGGACTCTTACAATATGTACTTAGAGCTTTGCAGGTCCCACAAAATCCCTTAGTTTCAAGGCAAAGCCCGCATCCAATAACCCTAGAAAGAAGGGTTCGAGCGCAGAAAGAAATTCAACCAAAAATCTCTATGATGGCTATTTTTAATTCTACTGTAGTTTTATTCCCTCAATTTCGCAGTTCTTTCTCGAGTTTTTCTATTGATTCGGAGAGCAATCAATCAATCTCTCTATCTATAAAAATATGTATTTATAATTCTTCTTCGTCTTACAAACAAAAGGATTAGGCTATAACCTGTTCCGATTCACATCTAGCTAATTATTGACTTGATAAAACCTACATAATTACAAAATTTCATTTCTTTCTTCGTAATTGTCATGAAGTAAGGAATCTAATGTTTCGTGTATCATTATTTTCATTCACGAACTGTTATACTGAGCCAAAGTGTTTATATTTAGTTTTAACTATCCATGATTTATTCCGGACTCCATTTCACAATTTTAATTTAGTAGAATAGATATATAGACAACATGAAGAATTATCTTGTATACATTGAGGCATTATATGTATGCATATACATATGTATGATAATGCATTTTTCATTATTATTTTACTTTACAATACTGTATAGTAATTATATAATGATTTAGATTTAGTAGTATTGACATGTCACCAGTCTTATGAGTGAAACTCAAAAACTTGATGTAATGTGACAATGAATAAATAAATAAATAAACTATTCTTGGAATGGAAAAACCTTTGAAATAAACAGAAATTTGGACTATATTTATCAAAAATGCGTTATAAATTGTAGGTAAAGGCTATGCCTGTTTTTTCTTCCACTACTACGTATTTTTTCATCGCCTTTAATTCTTCCACTACGTATTTTTTTCATTAAACAGAATAACATATCTCAACTTTCTCATATCACTTTAACAATGTTTCAACTATTCACAATGTTCAGACCATAGTTATACATATATCCCAAGTCTCTTAGTTGTTTGAAATTGATTGATGTAATGCAATGTAAGCTATATATGAGCTAATAACCGTAGTTCAGATAGCGATGTAATCTGTAGCGGCCGATAATTTATTGTGTAGATGGTGCAAGCGGAATCTCAGCTAATTGATTTCTCCAACAGGCTTATCAATCAACGTTCAGCACACGGCTAGTGTTGATCATTTTCGACGTTTGCTTCGGAAGCAAATTATGGTTTTCAAATATTGGTGAGCGTCCGTAGCACAAAGCGCAAGAGGATTGTGAAACGTCAAACCAGTAATCATTATTCATCCAGTTGATTCATGCGATCGAATTAGCCCTCATGTGAGTCATGACTTGATTCAATCCTTCTGAGCACTCTCATACAAGAGTTAAAAATATCATCTTTTTGGTGAGGGCTACTCTGATACAACAAGTATCTCAACTATCAGAATTATCTCACAAAATGTGTTACTATATTAAAAAATGAAAATTCGACCAAAAACAACTAGTAATTTTGATTTTTTACAAAAAATGAAAAATGAGGACAAAAAGGATCTAATAAAGTCAAATAGAAACAAGTAAAAGAATGAGAGATACAGAGAAAGACGGATTAGGCGAAGGAGGAAAGAGAGGCAAAGAGAAAGAAAAACAGTGAAAGAATGAGAGTGAGAGAGAGATAGAGGGAGTGAGAGAGAGGGGGGGGAAGAGTGAGCGGGGATAATGACATAATAGAGATTCATGAGATAATGAAGCTGAAACGCACAAAAAATCAAGAGAGAAAGTTATAAAGAGTAGTCTGTTTCTTTGTCCTTAAGTTGATTGTAAATGATGAATAAATAAATAAAATATTATCTGGAAATAGAAAAAACCTAATAATATCAATTTCACTTGAGAATGTCGTTAATATGTTGAAACATGTTGTGAATAAAAGTTTTACAAGAAAGGGTACTTGGATATTTAATTTCCAGATATATAAGAGTTAACTCTTATCCATTAATCCATTATTAGCCCTTCCATACACGTGGTCATACTTATGAATGTTTATCTTTTATGGACCAACTTTAAAAATGTATCATCCATAGATCATAGATCTATGTATCGTATTGAACACTTCTTTATTATTACTATTGGCAGTGGATATAATCGGTTGATTTTTAAATGGAACAGACATGACTGAAGCTCGAAATGATTTCGAAATACCTTCAAGGGAAATTATGCAGGAAGAATAAACATTTTCTATCCATCAAGATCAATTCTCAACCTAAAGCTCGAACACTGTAGACTAATAAAAATCTATAGTTCAACCAATATAAATTACCAGATTCGGATGTATATTACATATTTCAAGATTCTTTTAATGAGGTGAGGCGAGTTCGGCATATAATAATTACAACATCTAAATACCAGAGGTTGATATAATCATGAAGAAACAATACCGTAAGTAGATATCCCATGGTAAAGGGCGATTATGTCGCAACTTCTACTGTTATCTCAAGCCGATTACTGTCGATTTTTACTGTTTTGACCGGGAAAGAGTGTATAAACGGCACAATATGAGAGACTACCAGCGTCATAAAGCTTCACAGGGAAGAACTACGTGGACTATCAGCTTGAGATAACAGTAAAAGTTGCGACATAAACGCCCAATACCATGGGATATCTACTATGTTGTTTCTCTATGATATAATCTAACTCAAATGCAGTAAACATTAGAAAGATCAAAGTGGATTCATAAAAACGTATCAGTCCCATTCAGTTTTGTATGACTAATGAAACCTGGGTAACATAGGTTCCAGAAAGACAGACAAAAATTATTTATTTTCAAAGAAAATGAAAATTACAAATAAAACTTTATGTACTCAAACACAGTGTCAAATACAACCAAATATCATCATAGTGAAGATAATGAATAAATTATTAAGTACTAACTTATAAGGAAATGGTATGTATGGGTAAGTCCCTGTTCGCAAACCAGAGTTCCATGTTTGAATACAGTGAGTCATGTACAGTTATTACACTTATATGAGAAGACACAACAGGCTTATGCCCAAAAATGTCCCTACTCAAATTTTTACTACAGTCCAAATTAAATTGTATGTTAAGCCACTACCACTTAGGTCTATTAAAATAATAATTTACACTTTAAAAAACCAACAAGTCTTTAATGAAAAATCTGGTGTGGCGCACTCACACAACTTTCCTTGCCGTTATGAAAATTTATCACCTGACGCTAGTGTTCACGCTCTCAAGTCTACTATTCTAAGATCTGAGCCAGCTGGTGACAGGAAAATAACGCTTGATACATACGAGATCTGCCATCTCTTCATAGTGAATGATTTAATAGAATCAACAGTTGCCAACAGTTTGCAATTGAATAATCACATTTTCTCAAATTTCAAGCTTATTTTCAATTTTAGGTGGAAATGTTACTTGTGGCAGTTGATAGTGCTTATCAATGACTATTTTAGGCATAAGTTTAATCAAAATCGTTGGAGCCATTTTCGAGAAAATTGTGAAAAACCCTGTTTTTGACAACATTTTCGCCATTTTAGCCGCCATCTTGAATTGGATTTGTTCGAAATTGTTCGTGTCGGATCCTTATAGGGGAAGGACCTTTCGTTCCAAATTTCAAGTCATTCCGTTGATTGGAAGATGAGATATCGTGTACACAGACGCACGTACACTCATACACACACACACACACACACACACACACACACACACACACACACACACACAGACCAATACCCAAAAACCACTTTCTTGGACTCAGGGGACATTGAAAGTATAGAAATTTAGAAATTGGGGTACCTTAATTTTTTTCGGAAAGCAATACTTTCCTTACCTATGGTAATAGGGCAAGGAAAGTAAAAATAGATATGAATAAATAAATTTCACAGAATTAGAATAAATATCCAAAATATCTAAACTTCTAATAAAACTGGAAAATTTTGAACCAAAAACTCCACTATTTATAAGCTTGTTACAGACATGGTAACCTATCAACCCAGATTCATACTAGATTTCCTAGTCTTGAGAAATCTGATCCATTTGTATAACCTGATTCAACCCCGCAGAGATTTGTTGGGGCCTAGCCTTGGGGAAATCAGCTTCCAAGGCAATGTATCAAATTAATAATTCCTCCCACGTAATCTTGGGAGAAACCCTAATCAGCATATCTTGAAAACGTACCCTGCAAATCCATTAATTAATTGTTACACATGCTCAAACTATGCACGCCCACGTATATCGAAGAAGAGATGGCAACTTATTGTTAAAAGATAATATTGTTGAACAAATGAATTTAGATTAGGCACCGCTTCAATTACACAGGCGCATAATAGTGCTTGTTAATGTGTATCCACCGTATTCGCAGTGTTAAATCCGTGCATTATGTATAAATGTGGAGCATCAGCGAATTTCAAGCCTACACATGTGTGCTCGCTGCCTGCTCCACTCAGCATTCTGCCGTCTCTCACGTTTGTTCCGAGTGAAGAGCATACACACTGTACACGCGGTTGAGTTGTGTGTACACTGCATACTGGAGCCAGTGCCACTGTATATTATACATTAGAGTAGTTGATGATGGAAAGAGAGGGATAGTCTTGACGTAGAGTTGGATGAGGGATGTCTGCTTGCTTATCGATCCCGCCCCTCCCCCTCCTCACATCCTCCTCACCCCACCCCTTCAAGGGTATATTAGGTCGGCATCTTCCTGTATATTTGTACACCCTCTCACTCTATTAAATGCCTGTTTTTCATGACAGGCACGCGCAAACTAACCTCCTCTCTTGAGGCGAGCGTGTGTGCATTCAGTCGTCTACCAACTTTCAACTTTGTACTTCTTCAACTCATCATCACCTAGCAGTCATATTCTGTAGCATGTGCGAATCTACACTCCAGTCCTCAACTAATCTTACATCAGCAGTTTTGTTAGAGTCATACCTTCATCTTAAATTTAATGCATGCGTATGATAGTAAGAATAGCAAATAGATTGAATGAAAAAGACTAAGAAATTGTCAAAGAACCACAGATTTATTGATAGTTGGGGAAGACCGGTTTCGGTTATTACACCATTGTCAATCTCAAAAAAATAAAGCACAAAGAATGTCAATAAATTGTCAAATAATTGTAGAATAGTGATGATTGCGTGGCTTTTGGTTGATGAGCTATTGACCTCCTTGTATTGAAGAACGCTCTAAATTAGACACATTGAATTATGCAATATAGGGAATAATTATAAATAAGAAATAAGCGCATGATATCCAAGTAACGACTGATCTGTGCTCATTCAATCATACTATGTGCTTCATATTACCTCATATTCAGAGATTTTGAATCAAAAGATGGCCAGTTTGTTCATAAGACGGAATTAAAACATGACATGAATGACTTTACGCTCTGAAAGCTGCAGTGAAAGCAAGTGCCTAGGAGAGGGCAACTCCAGAAAAACGACCCTGGTCCTCCAGGTTGGGGGTTGATCAATGGGCCTACTACCCATTCTTGTAGAAAATATCGGAAATACTGAATTAAATATGGCTCGCAAAACAACGAAAATAGGAAAGCTAGCAACTTGGGAGGCAGACCTTCAATCCTTGGGCGTGAGAAGGTGGAGACAGCGAGCACAGGACAGAGATTCATGGAAATGCTTGTGGAGGAGGCCAAGGCTCAAGGGCCGTAGAGTCAATGAGTAGTAGTAGTATGAATGACTGTGGCTGAATTAACCAGAGATTACCGGATAAAAAAAGACTAGACATTGTCCAATCTCAGATATACGGTTGGACCAACTTAAAGCTGTGGTTGGACAATGTCTGATCTTTTTCAAACAGTATGGATAACTTTAGTGAAGTCCACGTTATAATTGGCAGTGTTTGATTGTCAATGGTATTGCTATCCTTGTCTATCGTTCAACAAAGCGGATAGCGCCATCTCTTTCTCGCTATGCTATGTTGTCAGATCGTCTTTTAACAATGTAGAATTAATAATTAATAAACAAAATATTTAATCTAAATTATGAGAATTCATTATTGAATTATTTAAAAATATAATTTCTTTCTTAATAAAATATAATTGATTATTTCAAACGAGAATGAACAGTTACTTCAATAAACTACCGTATGTAGAAGGCATTGACAAGATGGTTAGGTTAGGATAGGTTAGGTTAGACAACGTTGTTCTGCTATCTTTCTCCACAGCCACTATAACGTGGACCTCTTTATAGCGCAATATCACCTTCACATCTACTCAAAAAGTAAACAGATTGAACAACATTACTGATTTTTTTTATAATTTTCATCGAATCTATAGAATCAATATATTATTGTGGGTTTCATGAAAGCGAAGGAGCATTAAGTGGGATGTATAGCACAATAAAGACGTTTGAACAAGAGCACTTTGTCAGGTGGGAGGCAGGCAATAAGCAAGGGTGGCTTGATAAATGACAAGTGATGGTCGGTCGGTTGGCGTTGCTTCTTGCAGGGAATTGCTGTTTCTTGAGGAAGGCTGATTGTGTTCAACACCTGCGAAAAAGGACACAGCAACGAGAGAGACAACTGTCACTCAACTAATCATGATGGAGAGAGGAAGAGCAGAGCAAACAGACTGTGACAAGATAAGACGTCGCACGACAAATGGATGGAGATGTCACGCTTTGTACAAAACACTCATTGCCAACGTTTTCTTCTTTCGAGGACTGTTTTGCTGGGGGACTTTTCTAGGAGACATCATGTTAGCTTTTCATGGTATTTGGGAAAGGCTAGGAGATAATTTATTAATTTATTTACAACAATATGGGAGCACAAGGGAAAATCCCAAAAAATGCTCCCCAATTGAAAAATTACAATAATCACTATACAAAGAAATTGAAAATTGACATAAAGAAATACAAGGGTAAGTTGGGTTGAAAGGGTGAATTAGAGATCTCAAATATATTTTTAGTACTAATAGCAAAAAACCAGCAGGATTTTGCCGTTGGGAAAGATATTTCTAAAAGATAGTTAGTATTTCTCAAAGGTGTGAGGAATGAGTAAGACACGCAGTGAAGATCGATGCCACTAAACAGCTGTGCAAACATTTCGAGTCATTGATAGTAGATATAGATATGGAAGGTCGATAGCATACTGAAATCTACATATAGATCTGACCGTTATGTTAGTTCCAAGCAATAAGAAGCGTTTTTTCAAGTGTTTTCCGAGTCGGCAGGGCAGGAAGCTCTCAGATTGGCTGATTATCAGCTGATTCCCGAACGCAACCCCAATCAGCCAACCGGAGAGCTTCCTGCCTTGCCGACTCTAAAACCGCCGCTTGAAAACGCCTGAGAAACGCTTAGGGATATGCCCTAAAGGGGTATTGTTAGAAATGATATTACTAAGCGCGAGTTTGGAAACCCATTGGATTTGGGTGGATCGTTGGAGTAAGTGATAACGTCCAGGTCTAACAATCAAGATAACCCGAGTTCGGATCTCGACCGGGGCAAAAGTTTTTGAACACAGCAAAATCACATAGATACGGCCACACTGTCTTCTGAAGGAGACGATTATGCGTCGGTCCCGACTACCTAAAAAGTAGTCGACATCTCTCATCATCATCCCTCTCACTCATTACCCATGCACAAGCCTAAGAGCTTATGTGGGCATCACCCTTAGTATTATTATCCTACTCCTTCAATAGAATTCAAGTAGAGATTGAGTTTCAGAAACATTGTGTTATTTAAGGTAATTGTTGAAAAAAATGTTGAATTCCAACTGTCAGAGTAAATTGAAGTTCTCGGATTCTTTCACGTGAAAATTATTTCATGAGTTTCCAACGTTTCCATAATCTTCCCAATTACAAATAGAATTACAGTGTCATTTGTTGACTGTTTAGGAATATGAGAGATAAAAATGCCAGAAATTAATTCCTAAAATACTTCCATCAAGCACCGCTTTGGAATTCTTAATCTGCTCATACCAACTAGAGATCAGCTAGATTGCAAACTTCTCAGATTATGCTGAAACGAATGAACAGTGACAACCAAAATCTATACGACTGCGGGTTTCCTCAAGAGTCGGATAGCTCTATTCAAATCGGAAGAGGCTAATCTCAACATCCAATTTTCTAATTATAAAGTATGAACATCTCATCACAATGGATAGAGTAGTTCAACCGACAAAGGGAATGAGACAGCTGCTTTTGAAATGCAGAGTTTATGCGGTATTTGAATGGTCGACGAAGAATCTGGATCTAGGATTACGAAGTTCCATGGATTAGGATTAGCGGAGTTCTAATGAAGAACAAATAATCCTACTTGAAAGGTGCTCAGTCTTGTTAGCTAACATCAACATTGCCATGAATTATATAGAGGAGCTGCACCTAATAAATGTTCTAACAGAGATGAAGGAACTTTGGATATCTTCCAACCGAGTCTTTATTGTCCATTGTTCACCTATTCTATAACTCTCCAAATAATTTTCCGTCATATTTCGGTTTATAACAAGAAACAATACTAATGAAGTTGTAAAAGTTATAGAATATTCTATAGAACAGTTGAAAAGCAGGTGAAGTCTCAAGTTTTGGAGCATTACGCTCAAAAAGGTTATTCAAGCGTAATTCAAAATATGTTATTTCATCAATGAGAAAAATAATAACAAAACCCTAGAGCTGTACAAACTACTAAGCTAGCTACTACATAAGGAATCCAGGGAACCAATAACAAGGGCCTAAATTCGATACTCCGCAAGTATTTTAAATATTATACTGCTTCTAAATTTTAGACTCCGCAAGAGCCCGATTAAAAATCTTGACCTACTGATCAAGTTATTTCTTCGCATAAAATATATATTCTGCATGTGGTTACCGTCATTCATGATCATTTGACGTAACAAAATGGAATGATAGCTTGAAAACAATACTGAAATCCACAGTAAAACCCATCCACAGTAAATTAAGAATCTATATGCAAAATCATCTTACGTACAAGGATTAGTCTATTGCCTGTTCCGACTTCAGCTTATACAGTGGTTATTTGAGTTCAAAAGAGTTATAAAAATTTGCATTCATACAGTCATATAACATGTCATTTATTGCCATATCTTACATGGCCTTCCAATTGATCTTTTACCTTCTGTTCTATAATTTAATACGTGAAGGGGAAGCCTTTAAATGCAAAATTTCAAGTAAATCAGTTGAGTAGTTCAGACGTGATGATGCGTCATTCGTGAATTTCCTAAACTGTACTTGTATAAGCCAGTTCTTTCCTTTATTATAGCATAGATTATGGTTTATTACTACCAGAAAATCGTATGAATCGTTCTATTACAAACCAAAACTTGTAGGAAATTCAATTGAAATCAGGTCCGTGGCAATGTCCGAATTCCTAAGCCTTATAACCACCCTCCGCCACTGAAGTAATCCCACTCTGCTTAATGCAAAACGAGCTGAATACCCAGTGACTTCTGATATTGGCTCCCTACTCTGCTATATAATTGCCTCCCTATAAACTAGCCATTAACAAGCATCTACATGGACTGTACTCTGCCAATTTACTATTAATTAATGCGGGTTTTGGCAATGACTGTACTAGTAAGAAGCTCTCAAGTTCTCTCAACAGCATTCAATAATTGATAAGGAAACACATACTGGGTAATTGGATAGTGTACCCGAAGTTATCACCAACTAGACTACTATCAGCTAGGTACCTTTCAAGTTCATAAATACTATGTAAGTTCCGTCTCATGTTAGAACTTCGAAAATTGAGGCTTGTCGACTCAAAAACAGTAACTATCATGTGAATTGCTCACATACAACTCATTAATATAATGATTCACACATTTTTTAAACCATATTATTTAGGATAGAATGTTATAAGCTACGTTAATATTCACTGCCATTTTCATAGTACAGTACTGTAATCTACAGCAATGTGGATTTTCAGTTTTACTTCAACAGTTTTATTAACACAGTTTGACCAACAATATCGGTTGCATATTATGATACTTGTCTGAAGGAAAGTTCCAGATATATCTTCTTTTTCTTCCTTTCACGTTTAAGTCACCATTTCCTGTTCCCAACCTCCTCGCCACTATTATCGCACCATCTTTTTCTTGGACGTCATCTATCTCTTTATCCAACTGGTTTGTACAATAAGGACTGCTTAATAATCCCGTCTTTAATCATTCTATTCACATGTTGGAACCAATCATTCCTACTCCCAATAGAACTATTAGAGCACCTCAAAAAAATTTTGGCCAGTGATGCTAGAAACTAGCATGTTCATTTTACTTCTAAATTCTCAACCTTCAGCCTTTGTAATTTCGAGGGAAGCTCGGTACCTCCGATATTGTCCTTTATGCGCCAACAGGTAATTTCAGAATTTGGTCTCGAATTTTGATTCTGACTTGTTTAACCATACATGAGAAAGAGGTAGTCGCAATTGAGAGTTAGTCTCAGAAATAATATTGCGTACTCTCACCCCCCTCTCTCACCCAGTAGAGTGTTAATCAGAATGATATTCTTGAGTATAATTTTCTAAGAATGGACGACCCATTTACCAATACGGAGTAACCTTTGAAGTTATATTGATTTAAATAATATAATTACAAGTTACAAATTTCAAAATCAGTAAAATATTGTACTGATATGTTCTCCAGCCCGGTGGGAGTAACTAGTATGAGATATTCCAAGTTTATTGTTCTGTTTTGAGTTTGATAGTAAATAATTAATAAGATAAATTCAAAATTTTAGTTGATACATTTTTTTGGACTTAAAATTATGTGTAGATCAAATCATGAATTCAATGCATAAGGTTGAAAGCAATTTGGGGGAATTCCTGTTATTTACACGTGGATTCTATCCATAATTAATAAGTTTGGCAGCCAGGGTCGACTGCTTTAGACCTTCAACGTAAGATTTGAAAAGAGAATTGATTAAACTTTGAAATGCAACTTTAAAAATTGCATGGTATAACTTCAACTGTAGAAAAATAACATATTCACCTTACCACTTGAACGACCTTAGTGCAGCTCAAAGGACACTTACCTGGAAAAAGAAATTTGAATGTTAAACAAGAAAACAAAAATGTAGAACAAACAAGGGAATCAGATCAAAACGGGGAATACTCTCGTCGGATTTTGTTTTCGATTTTCAGTCAAGACAAGAGTTCTTGACTTTTTTTGATAAATTATTATTTTCTAGTGATGATAGTTCCAACTCTTTATACCATGGATAACAACGAAATGTGTTTTATTTTTCTCTAACACTCTTTGACAACTATTGGTAGTCTAATCAAGGAGCACAATGATTATTAAGAGTCTACCTTTAGAGAATCTAGGTGAGCTTGGAGGAGGTCATGTCCAAGGATAGTGTACAACGATAGTGTAATAGTGTCTATTATACACTATTCTTGGGTCATGTCAAGGTTAGGTTAGGTTGGAGTAAGTCAATATAGGTTAGACTGGTTTCATAGAAGGAAATCTTGGGTCGCGCATCAACATATAAAATTGGTAGTTTGATTCCGAATCGATTTTCAAGATGAATACAAATTTACCATGAGTACAAATTTTCTAATAACCTAAATTTTTGGACTATTTGAGACAACATTGAGAAATATATTAAGTTATGGGCGATGACCTGGTTTTTCTTTTCCAAATATTGTATTTGTTTGCTTCAACCAATAAATAAAATAGAAAATCGAACTCATCTAATATCAGTTCGAATGGAAACCAACAAACTTTAGCGCATAGCCACAGACAGATCGTTGTATCTGTGGTAAATCAAGTTGAGGCACCCTAGGAAGAATGCATCTCGGAGAAAGGAAAAATTTGCTCTAGTCTTTCAAAAAGACTATTTGTTTCGAAGGATGTAATCGATTTTACAAATCCACAATGCATTCCCAGTGACCCATAGAATAGGCTGGTGAATGCAACGCATTGCCATTCACCTTTAAACCCAGTTTTCTCGACGTGAGAAAATGCAATTTGGGAAAAAGCAACAGTGC
Source organism: Nilaparvata lugens (assembly GCF_014356525.2). NCBI lineage: Eukaryota > Metazoa > Arthropoda > Insecta > Hemiptera > Delphacidae > Nilaparvata > Nilaparvata lugens. The sequence goes on along the minus strand of NC_052505.1, from coordinate 15,118,444 downwards.
GCAGAAAAATGGGAAAGTGGAAGTATCGTGAAGGCAGCTGCTGAACTTTTAACGCAGGTTGAATGGGCTGGTCAAAGCTATTAAAGCCGACATAAAAGCGGAGCGCGTTATGCTGAATACTGCAGGGAAGGAGAAGTTAGTGTATTATATTTGACATAAGGCAGCAGCTCCTCACCTCAAACCTCACCTTTAAGGCAGCTCCTCACGCGCCATTCAACCTCGATTCTAGTGAGGCAGTCGACTCATGAGAGTGAGTGAGTGAGACAGAGACCGCTGGAAAAGTACTCGATACCCTTCCCACTCCCACACCATCTGTCGACTAATCGATATCTCTAAGGAAACTGGGCCGACACCACTGATATACCCAGTATAAATAAAGCCACGTTGACTATCAGCTTCCGTAAATACGACTATAACGCTTTACGCTCCATAATATGAGCTGTGCAAAATGGCAACATGACAAGGAGCTTGTACTACAACAGCCATCAAAGTACCTACACAACGAGTTTCTTCCTTTTTTATTTCTACTCGATTACATCCTACTCCTCCTCCTCCTCACAACTAATTCAGACTAAGGTAGTAAAAATATTTCGAGGCCGAAAATATTATACTCTCACACCTCATATAAATCCTGTTCAACCAAATAGCGTGAGCTAAATCAGCTTGTCAAGTACGCAGAGAAAAGAATGTTTAACTATTTAAAAATAATTATTTAAAGAATTAAATCATCTCTCTATTGATCCATTCATGAAATCATCACAAATAGAAACGTTTGTACTGTATTACCATTCATCCCCTCATCATCACATAGGCTTTAAATACTTAGAGTTGCCTTTGTAAATAAATAAATGTAATAAGAACAATATGAAAACTTGTAGTTTCCTTTTTTATTTAAAATATTACAACAACTAGTTTCGACCATAACTTAGGTCATTTTCAAGTTGAAATATGGAAAAAAATAAACAAGTTGATACTATTTAATATTAACATATGCTTATTTTCATATGGTTAATTTATATCTTAATAAATATTATTATTTATTTATTAGTTATGGTCGAAACTAGTTGTAATATTTTAAATGAGAATCTGGTGTGGTACACTCACACAGCTTTCCTTGCTCATTGAACTGTAAGCCCCGTTCATAAACGAGAATAATTTAGGGGAATAACATAATGACGATTGACGGCAACATAATTATTTGAAACTACGATCAGACTTCTGTATATGATTGTTTTCAGAGTACTTTTTCCTTTGTTTAAATTGTGGAATTCGAAGATTGTTTTTAAAAGTCGTCAAAACAGCTGTTCTACAGGTGTAATATCTCGACTATGTGTTCTTTTTATGAACTGCTCTACCTACCTCCTCATGCACGAGAAGGAGGTTACAAAGTCCATTTCTCAAGGATGGGGTGGACCCCCATTAGTTTTCCAGAAAGGAGACTCATGCCAGTTGATAGAGCTGATAATTACTATACAGGGTATGAATTTGAAAAAAATCGGTAAAGTTATTTTTGAGAAAATCGTGAAAAACATGGTTTTCTAGTAATTATCCGCCATTTTTCTCAAGAATATTACGGAGCTCCTGCAATTTTCTCAGAAATGAGACTAATGTCAGTTGATAGGGCTTATGATCCATGATATAAATTTGAAGAAAATCGTTAGAGCCGTTTTCGAGAAAACAGTGAAAAAAATGTTTTTTAGTAATTATCCGCCATTTTTCCGCCATTTTCAATTCAATTTTATTTAATTTCTTATTGTCGGATCCTCATGGTATAAGGACCCTAAGTTTAAAATTTCAAGACAATCCGTTGATTAGGAATGAAGTTATCGTGTTCACAGTCATACACACATACACATACACACACACACACACACACACACACACACACACACACACACACAGACCAACACCCAAAAATCATGTTTTTGGACTCAGGGGACCTTGAAACGTAGAGAAAACTTGAAATTGGGGTACCTTAATTTTTTTGGGAAGCAATACTTTCCTTACCTATGGTAATAGGGCAAGGAAAGTAAAAAAGGGTACTACAAGTTTTCATATTGTTCTTATTAATTTGTAAAAAGTAGCCCATTCAAGTGAAGTGTTTTTTATAAATAAATGTATCTTACTTCACGCTTCATCAACAGTAATTTGTGAAAATGTCTTCCAAGGAGCGCATTCGATTATTACCCATGTTGAATCATCAAAAACCTATAATATACAAAGCTTCAAACCTGAATGATCCAATCAGCCCGGTTCTAATCTCTTTGGCTGGATGAATTCAATTACGCCAGTAGCACTTCTAAGAAGGATCAATAGACTCTTGAAATTGTCTGGATATAAAGTAATTATAAGCACTTAGGAGATGATAACCGTCGAGGATTTTCAGCTAGAAGGAGAGTGTTAATCGCAGTTCCTCTCGTCATTAAGAGCCCTAATCTCTTCTAATAACTCCACACAGTATTTACAAATGCAAGTGATACTGAATTGAATGCACGCACCGTACCACAGCCATCTCTAATCATATGTCCTGCGCTTAGGAGAATGGCAAGTTGCATACGTGATCAGCCCTAGTAAAAGCAGTGGAAAGCGAGTAAATTTGGAAAAAATAGGTTGAAATGCATTGAGTTAAACAGGGTGATTTCTAGTCCAGTTTTTGTTCAATTAATTTATGAAACGGAAATTCAGTTTAATAAATATGTATAGTTGTTATATTTGAAAGGAATATAATATTTTATCCATCATTCTCAGTTACTAAAGATTATTAAAGAATGTGCTAAAAATGAAGACCCATTAAAGTTATACACATTGTGTCTCTTTTCATCATAAAATTCATGTTCTATGGTAAAATGCATTCTGTTCATACGACGATTGGAATACACAGAATGTTACACACAACCTCTTACGACAAAACAAAAAATTTCCTTTATCAGGAATAAATTACCACTCAAAATAGGGTGAGGCAAAAAATCACACTGTAGCTTAAACTATACTCTTTACAATATCTGAATCAACACGTTTATATTTCATTGAGATTATTCTATAATAATTGTAAAAAAATTGTAAAGAAATTACATTTGAAAAAAGGCTTGGTGGAAAATTGAAAAATCTGGTGTGACGCACTCACACAACTTTCCTTGCCGTTATGAAAATTGATCACCTACCGCTAGTGTTCACGCGCATCAAAAGTCTACTTATAAACAAAGATCTGAGCCAGCTGGTGACAGGACAGTAACGCTGGAGACATACGAGGTCTGCTATACTTAAAAGTGAATCATTTTTAATAGAATCAACAGTTGCCAACAGTTTGCAATTGGATAATCACATTTTCTCGAATTTCGAGCTTATTTTCAATTTTAGGTGAAAATGTTACTGAACATTAATTGTAGAGATTTTCATGCTCAATCTTTTCCACTCAACATTTTTTGTTCAAATTGTATCTGAGGCCTGATAATTGGGAATCTAAAAATCAAACTTTGCATAGATGGGGCGGAGCTCCTGAAATTTTCACAGATATGGGACTTGTGGCAGTTGATAGACCTTATCAATGACTATTTTAGGTGTAAATTTAATCAAAATCGTTGGAGCTGTTTTCGAGAAAATCGCGAAAAACCCTGTTTTTGACAACATTTCCACTATTTTATCCGCCATCTTGAATTGCATTTGATCGAAATTGTTCGTATAGGATCCTTATAGTGTAAGAACCTTAAGTTCCAAATTTCAAGTCATTCCGTTAATTGGGAGATGAGATATCGTGTACACAGACGCACATACACACACACACACACACACACACAGACCAACAACGACTTTTTTGGGGACCTTGAAACGTATAGAAATTTAGAAATTGGGTTACCTTAATTTTTTTCGGAAAGCAATACTTTCCTTACCTATGGTAATAAGGCAAGGAAAGTAAAAAGCTGCTAAACCCTGGTAAAAATGTAAACGATTATAATGAGATAATTCAAAAAAATTAGGTTCTCTAACAACTATAAAATCCTCTGTTAATGTAATGTGTAATGTATCATTACAAATGAGTAAGGAAAACATCCACATTTTATATGCAGACCCCTACATGTGAACTTGGACACATTTTTTGGGATGTCTGAGTTTCATAGATTTGGGAAGGGAAATCATTGATCAGAGACAGATGTCGATATAAGCTGAACATGAAAACAATCACATGCGGCAGATATCTGCACGGCAGGCAAACAGCACACGTTCTGGGTGTTATCGGGCGACCCATCTGACATGGCGAATGGCGAATAGCCTTCATCATGACGCGCAAATCGTGTGAAAAATGGAATCTGCAAATGTAGCCTGTGGGATGTAGGCTGTGGCGCCATCATTTGCATGCCTACTGGCAGTTGGCGAAGCAAAAATCATTTTGCCCGCTTTGGAAAAGAGGAGTTTCCCAAAATCAACGTTCCACATTAGAAGTATTTTGAATGGTGATGATGAAAATATAGGTTTATACGAGACTTATTCCTTATTCATTGAAAATTTATTTGCAGGCTCCACGTTCACAGGTAGAGTAATACCATAGAATAGAGTAAAGATACTGTCTATTTATTTGTCTCTGGTAATACATTTCCAAGTATAGATGAGCTTGAAACAATTCAAGATAAACTCTTCAATAATTTTCCAATAATTGCACTCTAATTTCTAAAGTATGTAATTGAAATTTTGAAAAGGGAATCGAAAACGTACAATAATAAAAAAATGTGCCTGTGTAAATTCATTAAATGTCTCAATTAGCAAGAGCTCCAAATCTTTCAATCTACTCATATACTTCAAACAATTCAGGACAAACTCTTTCAATAATTGTATTCTGATTCTTAGGCATGTAATTGAGATTATGAAACAGAAATCATAAACGTACTATAATCAAACAGAACTATGCGTGTCTGTAAATTTAGCACATGTCTCAAAAGAGCAGTATTAGCAACTTAGCACAAATGTTTCAATCTACTCATTTACTTCAAACAATTCAAGATAAACACTTTCAATTAATGTATTCAAATTCTAAGAATGTAAGCATAATTAAAATTTGGGAAATTTTTGACTGGAATTATGTAAAAAGATTCATTAATGTACAATAATCAAAACATAGACAAACAAAGAAAAATGCGTGTCTGTAAATTTAGTAGTCTCAAAAGAGCAATCATTATTAGCAAGAGGTCAAATGTTTCAATCTACTCATAAATGCAGAGAAAACTTATAAATTTTGAAGGAGTGATTTATTGTTTTTTCTATGATATTCAAATTCAAATTCAAATTGTTTTATTCATAAAATATTACATATTCACAAAATATAAAAGTGTTATAAATTACATGAATAAATTCTCCCTGCCTGGATGATTTGTCCGTGTGCAGGGAGGAGTCGCAAATTATCAGACAGAGGGCAAACACTAGCAATAATAAAATAAATTACAAACTATGAATAATAATAAATTTGAAAGAATAATAAGAGAGTTTATTTTAATAATAAATTTTAAAACTAAAGATAGAAAAAAAAACAATAAATAAATAAAATAAAAGTGTCAGCTCGACGGCGTTTAAAGGGCTGAGTTGGGAGTAATATAGCTTTATTAGCATGGTACTGTGTGTAATATTTGAATGTTATTCTGTGTTCAGAACTAGAAATATTCATCTATATGGAGAATGTAGAAGAGCCTCCGCAGCATCTGAACCGATGCAGAGCAGCCACCCGGTCACTCTCCGCTTGTAGACGGCAACGCTAACCCCCTCATATAGGTACTATTTATAGTTGAACGGATTATTAAACAGGTTATCAGCTAGAACCAAAATGACTGGAATAAATGTAACTTATTGAATTTGTCTTCGCCAGAGTTTCACTTGACTACACGAAAGTCCATAAAATTGGAGAGTATAAGAGTGCAATTATTGCATTATAGTACAAAGATTTTGGAGTCAATGGATAATTCGATTGAAGAATCAAGTCATAGGAGTAGAACAGGACCACAAAACAACAAGAACAACAAGAAAGAATTTAAGATCCTCAACTGGATTTCAACCACAAGAAAGAAATTAAGATACTCAACTGGATTTCAACCACAAGAAAGAAATTAAGATCCTCATCTGGATTTTCCTCTATGATGAATTTTCTCAAAAAAATATTATCAAAAACGTTACACTATGCATATAATAGCATACATGTCATGTTAATAATAATTTCTTTATAATAATGAATGTTTTAGATAATTTGTGTGACCGCAAATTGAAGTAGAAAAGTTACATACAGTAAATTACAAAAATTTCTAGTGAAAAAGTTATGTGAACAATTCCAACTTGATGAGGCACACCCGCTGTTTTGAATTAACGTGAAAAGCTTCCAGCAAAATAGACATAACAGATAACATCCTATTTTGGAAGTGAAGTTGATTACAAACAGGGTTAAACAATGAATAATACAAGGGCTACAGGCATCTCGAATTAACAGCCAACAAATTTCGTAACATCGCCTTCGGAACAGTTACGCCGAGTATTGAATTAAGAATGCCTGCAATTTGATTAGCTTCGTCGGGGTGGAAGCAAATTTGGATTATGAGAGAATATGTTATCCATGCTGATGTGTATGTTTAACAAAGTTATATTCAATTCTTGAAGTGCGTCATTCAGGAAGAAAGAGTCGAGTGGAAATTGAAATGGAATGAAGCATTCAAGTTGCTGGTACAAAACCATTGCAATACTTTCATAATTCGTATTTAAGGTTTCATTAATTGACCGAGCGAAGTGAGGTCTAAGATTCAAGTCGACAGTTTGGCATTTCTCTTAATGTTTAAATGTTTATATGTTGCGCATTTACGGTGAAACGCAGTAATAGATTTTCATGAAATTTGACAGGTATGTTCCTTTTTTAATTGTGCGTCGACTTATAGACAAGGTTTTTGGAAATTTTGCATTTCAAGGATGATTTGAAGGGAAGGAGCCTCCTTCATACGCCAATATTAGATTAAAAATCAGACTATAGAATTATTCATCATAAATCAGCTGACAAGTGATTACACAGATGTGTGGAGAAGCCAGTCTATTAGTATTTCCAGCCAGCTGTATTTCCATAAGGTCTATACTTTCAATCAGGTACTTGTGGATGAGAATACTGCGTGAGGTCTACTGTTCACAGAACTACTAGTAGCCTAAAACCTTAACGATTCGCAGGACCGCAACGGGAGTGTGATAATTTTCAATCCGTGGCTGAAGACGATTGGAAACGTTTGCGAATCACAGTTATGTGTTCAAGCCTCTACAATAATACTGTAAGTATTATATATTGAGGTCCATGTTATAATGACAGTGGAAAAAAATACGAGAACAGCATTGGCGATTCTCTACCTTGCCACTGACTTCTATACTTACTTCCTGAATCCAGCATAGATCTGTAATGCTTTAACAACAATTGATGCCATACAGGCATAATAATCACTGACTTTTACTCTATTATTATGTTCTAATATTTTGACGTGATCTTATGCATCTATAGATGTTTCATGGATCGAGAAACATATCTATCTATCTATACGAGATCGCTGATACCGGTATATCTGATGTAGTTCAGACTATATCTGACTGTTCATTCTTGTTTAGAAGAATCAATTTTATTTATCAATTATTTAATAATAAATTTTCATAATTGAGATCAAATATTTTGTTAATTGATTATACAGTATTTCCACATTTTCAAGAAACGATATGGCAACGTTGCAGAGGTAGAAAAGGATAGTGCTATCTGGTTTATCGAATGATAGACAAGGATAGCAGCACCGATGTTAATCAAATACTGCCATTATAACGTGGACCTCACTATACTTCCTATATGTTTGACCGTTTCACAAGAATGATCGTCTCGAATCAATTAATTATGCATAGGAAACAAAGTACTACATGAAAAGAAACAACTTATTCTCAATCTCAATTGGATGATCTAATTAAAACTAAACTAGGAACATGAAGTAGAATTATGGCATCAAGTCATAAAGCATCACAAATTAATCGAGTCGAGGTTCCTAAACCTCGTTGAGTTCAACGAAATGAAATAGAGAGTTCAACAGTAAATGATCAAAGGATTGCAAATCTTCTCTGACAGGCCAATCTGGTGAGAGACAGCATCTTTTTGAAAAAGTAATTCTGAGTGCACTGGAACCTATCAGAGCAGAAAAACTTGAATGATTTTGAACTCACTTTGGAAAAGATGGTTCCGTAGGCTACCTGTTTCCTAAATATAGATAAAAATCGCGAACATTTTTCAAACATTTTCTTCACTAGAAGACATTATGGAAAGGGAAACTACTACATTAAGGGCCGATTTCCGAGCTCGGGATTTAGCCAAGTCCTAGACTTTAAACAGCTGGAGTCAGAAAATTGGCTTTCCAAAACGGGGCGTAGTCGCAGTCATTGTCACGTTTGAATTAAATTTCGAAAAACTAGAAAATTGAACACAAAATAAAATAAAGAGAAAATAGTGTAAAGTTTCAGCTATTTTGAATTATTTAGGAATGTCCAATTTCGTCAAGGAAAAACGTTTCAAATTATAGAAATGAGAAAATAAAAACTACGACTACTGTTATAAAAGCTGCGACTACGCCCCGTTTTGGAAAGCCAATTTTCTGACTCCAGCTGTTCAAAGTCTAGGACTTAGCTAAAGCCCGAGCTCGGTAACTGGCCCTTAGTTATTTATTTAAACATTAATATATACAATATCATTCTCAACTATGAATGATTGGGAAAGGAACAACAGGCTTAAAGCCTAAAACTGTTCCTTTCCCTTTTTTCGATAAAAACTGCCCAAAAAAATAGGTTATGTTCACACTTCATGATTTTTGTAATTCTACATCGTCTACACTTTGGCATTAGTATACGTGATCATTTCTTGGGGATGCATAATACTACAGTTTCTATTATTATGATCTTCATACATTAACACTGTAGTAATACCAATGATGAATAAAAAACGTTCCTGTCACAAACATAGAATGATTTCTATGAAAAATGTGTATCGAAAACTATTTGTGGCAATTATTGTATGAAATGTTTGCCCCATGTAACAAAAACCAGATAACATGTTCATGTTTCAATCATGGAATGATTCATATGAAATGTTTATAGAAAACTATGTGGCAATTATTCTATGAAATGTTTGCAACATGTTTTAAAATGTTCTATTTATCTACTCAACTGAGAAATTGAGTTTAAATTGAATTTTGAGAAGTTAGTTAGTGGTAGCTTGGAGCAGATTGCACTGACTATTGTTAGGCAATGGGTAGGCCTATCACATTACGTTGCAAAAGTTTTGAATTCCAAATGTTTTCAATATTATCAACAGCATACGATTTGATAACACGTCCACAATTGGGATGTGATTCTCCTCTGATAGCACTGCACAGCCAACCTCAATTATCTAATATCATTCCACCATCAATATGTACATGTGTGAATACAAGTTCATCATGCAAGTTTTGTCGTCAGCGAGAGACTTCTAAAATAAATAATCAATAACAACAAAAAACCACTGGAAAATAACAAATTATAATACGTGTAATACAAAAATAATTTAACCTGTAATAGAGTAGTTAAGGAGAAATAAACAACAAAAATTTAAGATAAAAAACCTAACCTCGAAAAATTTTGTTCGAAGTCTTTCGCTGTGAAACAATGTATTACATGTGTCGCACGACATGTCAACGAAAGTACACGACATGTCCACAGATGTTCATCATGCATGTCCTGTCATTAGTAGACAGCCTGAGGAGGGGAAAAAGGACCACGTTCCTGAGGAAGAAAAAGTATTTAGGTCCTGAGGGAGAAAGAGGACTTGAGTTCTATGCGAACACGTTTTTCCTCCATTTACCCTGTTAAATTAAACAATTTTGTGTAGCAAAACAAAAAAAGAAGGTTTATTGATCCGAAAGACAGAATTAGGAATTAGAAGATTTCACTCCGACTCTCAAATTTTACCGGAAAACTATTCTCTTTGCCAATAGAAAATGATGCCTGGGAATGCCCTGCGCATTCTCCTGGAGGGCATTATGGGGAGGGAAACTACTACATCGTCTACACTTTGGCATTTGCATACATGAGCATTTCTTGGGGGATGCATAAGCAGATAGGGAATTTTAAAACGGGAGGAGTGAATTGAATAATTTATGAGCGACTAGGAACAGGGCCATTTAGAATCAGTGCACCATGAATGGACCAAGTGGTCGAAACTGGCAGAAAGAGAGAGCTTTTCCAAAGTACTCTGAAGGTGTAGTACAAGGATAAAAGTGCTACACAGATTGGTGCAAGCGAATTTGCATATAAATATGCTGGAGCGCGACTATTACAACTGAAATCCTTGTTCGGTGCACATTATTCATGGCAATGCACTCTTTCCTCAATGCCAGACTTACATACTCGGCTCTCTTATCCCTTCCATACATCTTCATGGAAAACGGATCATTTCAGCCAGAATAAGTTACGATCATATTTTAGGTAGCACACCTATTCATGAATGTTGGATTTTTCGAACAAATAACAGATTGAATTTGAATTGAATGAAATTGATTGGGGGAATGGTTTTTCCTTGTGCAATCGTTTCAGTAGATATGAAAATTTAAGATACTCGTTCAATTTCGCCTTAAACATTACCTTTTTATTGCATTTACATCCAATCATTGACTTATTCGACTAAACAATGGGAGCCCGCACTACTCAATATATATTCCTAATCTTCCCTTATCATTTATTAGTTTCAAGGATTCAATTCAATGGTTCTTTTTTCAACGATTTTTCACCTTTCAAGCAACTGATACTATCCATAAAAATATCACAACTTTGAGATGCAATGATGATTTACGATTAGTTTAAATAAGATTTATTTATTTATGTATCTAACAATATTTACTGGCTTATACACTAATTTACTTTAAATAACGGTAATGCTAATATTATTCAACGGATTTTACAATCAATGAGAATAAAGATTGAATGTAATTAGAATAACGATAATATAATATTGTGATGTAATTTCATAAATCGCCGGTGTTCCAACAAATGATTGACGATTATCTAAGGAGGATATAAAATAATATCCTTCCCATCAACAACGACCGGGAAAATATACGATAAAACCTGGTAACTCGACCATAGTGAATATAAAGTTGCGTACAGACTTATGCCCCAAGAACAAGCGCATTTCGCTTTTCATCAGCTGATGTTATGTTTATTACTTTCCTTGCCCTATTACCATAGGTAAGGAAAGTATTGCTTTCCGAAAAAAATTAAGGTACCCCAATTTCTGAATTTCTATACGTTTTAAGGTCCCCTGAGTCCAAAAAAGTGGTTTTTGGGTATTGGTCTGTATGTGTGTGTGTGTGTGTGTGTGTGTTGTGTGTGTGTGTGTGTGTGGTGTGTGTGTGTGTTGTGTGTGTGTGTGTGTGTGTGTGTGTGTGTGTGTGTGTGTGTGTGTGTGTGTGTGTGTGGTGTGTGTGTGGTGTGTGTGTGTGTTGTGTGTGTGTGTGTGGTGTGTGTGTGGTGTGGTGTGTGTGTGTGTGTGTGTGGTGTGTGTGTGTGTGTGTATGAGTGTATGTGCGTCTGTGTACACGATATCTCATCTCCCAATTAACTGAATGACTTGAAATTTGGAATTTAAGGTCCTTACACTATAAGGATCCGACACGAACAATTTCGATCAAATGCGATTCAAGATGGCGGCTAAAATGGCGAAAATGTTGTCAAAAACAGGGGTTTTCGCGATTTTCTCGAAAATGGCTCAAACGATTTTGATCAAATTTATACCTAAAATAGTCATTGATGAGCTATATCAACTGCCACAAGTCCCATATCTGTAAAAATTTCAGGAGCTCCGTCCCATCTATGCAAAGTTTGATTTTAGATTCCCAATTATCAGGCTTCAGATATAATTTGAACGAAAAATTTCGAGTGGAATAGATTGAGCAAGAGAATCTCTACAATTAATGTTCAGTAACATTTCCACCTAAAATTAAAAATAGCTCGAAATTCGAGAAAATGTGATTATCCAATTATTGCAAACTGTTGCCAACTGTTGATTCTATTGAATGATTCACTATTAAGAGATAGCAGACCTCGTGTGTCTCCAGCGTTATTGCCCTGTCACCAGCTGGCTCAAATCTTTGAATAGTAGACTTGAGATGCGCGGGAACACTAGCGTCAGGTGATCAATTTTCATAACGGCAAGGAAAGTTATGTGAGTGCGCCACACCAGATTTTTATGTTTGTACTGTTTCTGTACTAAAACAGATATAATAATTTAGCATCACCTGATAAAACGTGGAATGCGTGTGTTCGTGGCGCATAAATCCGTACGCACCTAAACACAACTTGATCAAAGTTTCCTTGATGTTGAATATTATTTTTCTAATATTGCATGATTTAGGATTTGTGCATACGTATTAATTTTTCAAGCCATCAAATTCCTTTTTTCTATTTTAAATCATTGCAAGATGTATTATTACTGCACATCGTCTTAATAACAAATTCCACCAGTTCAATAGACTTTATACGATACTACAAATTGGCAGATTAATCAATTAATTTGTGTTACCTCTCAAGATTGCGGCTTGATAGCCGATCACGCAGCTTTCACAGATAAAAATCATAAATTGAGCTGGCTGCCAAAGACGTTCTGGACACAGCTGTAAACCCAAGATAACCTAATCGTAATATTCCAGCGCATAAAACACACTCCCGCACACAAGAACCCTATTCCCATGATATTTACAGAATGCGGGTGGAACGCTCTATAAAAGGAACACTCACTGGACTCACTTTATGAGTGACTATCGTTAAAACACTTTACTGCCGTCTGTGGTTTACACCAGTATCTATAAACTTGAATATTAAATGTGAACTCACAGTGGAGATTCATGGGTCGAAACCTGTCCACTCTTTATTATTAAACATATTGGTGGAATATCACTCTCAATTGGAATGTTATTATTTTTAATGTGGCATAATATTTGTACGTTTTTGTTACTCGTTGAGTATTTGAAAAATTATTTACCGAAACGCAAACGTCGATCAAAATTCTACTACCGAACTGTTATAAAAAGTTTATAATGGATGTGAATGTAAAAAAAACTGATACATTATTTGATGCTTTTGAAAAAAAAAAACAATTATTATTGAGCCTACACTAGGCAGATCATAAGGTACGTACAGACTATGCGCCATGAACACGAAATTTCCCTTTCCATCAGCTGATTATATGCTTCTTGTACCTTACTGTAACTATAAAAATCTGGTGTGGCACACTCACCCAACTTTCCTTGCCGTTATGAAAATTTATCACCTGACACTAGTGTTCACGCACATCTCAAGTCTACTATATTCAAAGATCCAAGCCAGCTGGTGACAGGACAATAACGCTGGAGACAGACGAAGTCTGCTATCTCTTCATAGTGAATGATTTAATAGAATCAACAGTTGTTGCCAACAGTTTGCAATTGAAATAATAGCATTTTCTCGAATTTCGAGCTTATTTTTTTCAATTTTAGGTGATCAATTTTCATAACGGCAAGGAAAGTTATGTGAGTGCGCCACACCAGATTTTTATGTTTGTACTGTTTCTGTACTAAAACAGATATAATATACCTAAAATAGTCATTCCTCGCCTATAATATACCTAAAATAGTCATTCCTCGCCCTATTACCATAGGTAAGGAAAGTATTGCTTTCCGAAAAAAATTAAGGTACCCCAATTTCTGAATTTCTATACGTTTTAATGTCCCCTGAGTCCAAAAAAGTGGTTTTTGGGTAATGGTCTGTATGTGTGTGTGTGTGTGTGTGTGTGTGTGTGTGTGGTGTGTGTGTGTGTGTGTGTGTTGTGTGTGTGTGTGTGGTGTGTGTGTGTGTGTGTGTGTGTGTGTGTGTGTGTGGTGTGTGTGTGTGTGTGTGTGTGTGTGTGTGTGTGGTGTGTGTGTGTGTGTGTGTATGAGTGTATGTGCGTCTGTGTACACGATATCTCATCTCCCAATTAACTGAATGACTTGAAATTTGGAATTTAAGGTCCTTACACTATAAGGATCCGACACGAACAATTTCGATCAAATGCGATTCAAGATGGGGGCTAAAATGGCGAAAATGTTGTCAAAAACAGGGTTTTTCGCGGTTTTCTCGAAAATGGCTCAAACGATTTTGATCAAATTTATACCTAAAATAGTCATTGATGAGCTATATCAACTGCCACAAGTCCCATATCTGTAAAAATTTCAGGAGCTCCGTCCCATCTATGCAAAGTTTGATTTTAGATTCCCAATTATCAGGCTTCAGATATAATTTGAACGAAAAATTTCGAGTGGAATAGATTGAGCAAGAGAATCTCTACAATTAATGTTCAGTAACATTTCCACATAAAATTAAAAATAGCTCGAAATTCGAGAAAATGTGATTATCCAATTATTGCAAACTGTTGCCAACTGTTGATTCTATTGAATGATTCACTATTAAGAGATAGCAGACCTCGTGTGTCTCCAGCGTTATTGCCCTGTCACCAGCTGGCTCAAATCTTTGAATAGTAGACTTGAGATGCGCGGGAACACTAGCGTCAGGTGATCAATTTTCATAACGGCAAGGAAAGTTATGTGAGTGCGCCACACCAGATTTTTATGTTTGTACTGTTTCTGTACTAAAACAGATATAATAATTTAGCATCACCTGATAAAACGTGGAATGCGTGTGTTCGTGGCGCATAAATCCGTACGCACCTAAACACAACTTGATCAAAGTTTCCTTGATGTTGAATATTATTTTTCTAATATTGCATGATTTAGGATTTGTGCATACGTATTAATTTTTCAAGCCATCAAGTTCCTTTTTTCTATTTTAAATCATTGCAAGATGTATTATTACTGCACGTCGTCTTAATAACAAATTCCACCAGTTCAATAGACTTTATACCATACTATAAATTGGCAGATTAATCAATTAATTTGTGTTACCTCTCAAGATTGCGGCTTGATAGCCGATCACGCAGCTTTCACAGATAAAAATCATAAATTGAGCTAGCTGCCAAAGACGTTCTGGACACAGCTGTAAACCCAAGATAACCTAATCGTAATATTCCAGCGCATAAAACACACTCCCGCACACAAGAACCCTATTCCCATGATATTTTCAGAATGCGGGTGGAACGCTCTATAAAAGGAACACTCACTGGACTCACTTTATGAGTGAGTATCGTTAAAACACTTTACTGCCGTCTGTGGTTTACACCAGTATCTATAAACTTGAATATTAAATGTGAACTCACAGTGGAGATTCATGGGTCGAAACCTGTTCACTCTTTATTATTAAACATATTGGTGGAATATCACTCTCAATTGGAATGTTATTATTTTTAATGTGGCATAATATTTGTACGTTTTTGTTACTCGTTGAGTATTTGAAAAATTATTGACCGAAACGCAAACGTCGATCAAAATTCTACTACCGAACTATTATAAAAAGTTTATAATGGACGTGAATGTAGAAAAAAACTGATACATTATTTGATGCTTTTGAAAAAAAAACAATTATTATTGAGCCTACACTAGGCAGATCATAAGGTACGTACAGACTATGCGCCATGAACACGAAATCTCCCTTTCCATCAGCTGATTATATGCTTCTTGTACCTTACTGTAACTATAAAAATCTGGTGTGGCACACTCACCCAACTTTCCTTGCCGTTATGAAAATTTATCACCTGACACTAGTGTTCACGCACATCTCAAGTCTACTATATTCAAAGATCCAAGCCAGCTGGTGACAGGACAATAACGCTGGAGACAGACGAAGTCTGCTATCTCTTCATAGTGAATGATTTAATAGAATCAACAGTTGTTGCCAACAGTTTGCAATTGAAATAATAGCATTTTCTCGAATTTCGAGCTTATTTTTTTCAATTTTAGGTGAAAATGTTACTGAGCATTAATTGTAGAGATTTTGATGCTCAATCTTTTCCACTTGGAATTTTTTGTTGAAATTGTATCTGTAGCCTGATAATTGGGAATCTAAAATCAAACTTTGCATAGATGGGGCGGAGCTCCTGGAATTTTTACAGATATGAGACTTGTGGCAGGTGATAGAGCTTATCAAACTATTTTAGGTACGGATTCAATAAAAATCGTTGGAGCCGTTTCCGAGAAAATCGCGAAAAACCCTGTTTTTTGACAACATTTTCGCTATTTCAGCCGCCATCTTGAATTGCATTTGATCGGAAATTGTTCGTGTCGGATCCTTATATTGTAAGGACCTGAAGTTCCAAATTTCAAGTCATTCCGTTAATTGGGAGATGAGATATCGTGTACACAGACGCACATAGACACACACTCTCACACACACACACACACACACACAGACCAATACCCAAAATCAACTTTTTTGGATTCAGGGGACCTTGAAAAGTATAGAAATTTAGAAATTTGGGTACCTTAATTTTTTTTCGGAAAGCAATACTTTCCTTACCTATGGTGATAGGGCAAGAAAAGTAAAAATAAAGATACAATACGCTGATGAAAAGCGAAATAAAAAGAATCATAATTTCAAGTTATGAAAGTGGCATAACTAGTAGTTCTGTGAACAGTAGACCTCGCGCTCAGTAAGTTACACTGACCTGTTGTTACATTTCTCAAATTTTTTTAAATAATTTATCAATTTAAAATGTCTAGAAAAAATCCTAAATAAACATGGAGCTTTCTGTCCTATCGTGGCGTGACGTGTCATCACGGAATGTGAGTGTGAGCGCTGTTATCAGGTCTGGCTGCAACTGTCTACAACGTTGATGGAAAGATACATATTCAAGATGTTCGATGTTTTTGAACGGGTAGTATTATAGTCCACTAGACAGCTCATTTATGATGACTAATCTTTAAGTCTGATTTTTACGGTTATATTGGCGTTAAAATGAGACTCTTTTTCCTTTTGTATTATCCTTAAAATGCCAAATTTCAAAAAACCGTATGTATACGTCGACGCGAAATTCAAAAAGGAACATACCTGTCAAATTTCATGAAAATCTATTGCTGCGTTTCGCTGTAAATGCGGAACATATAAACATAAATATGAACATAAATATAAGTATAAATATAAACATAAAGAGAAATGCAAAACCGTCGACTTGAATCTTAGACCTCACTTCGCTCGGTCAATTATATTGCCCACATTGGCCGGTTTGGTATTCACGTTTGTTTATCCAATGTAATACTCTACTTCTTGTGTTTGTCAAAGTTCATAAATTATTATATGAGACAAAATGTACAAAGTTAGCCAAGAAATAGAAGATTGCTAACAAATACAGTAAAGGGAGCATTTCATTTTTTTCAACTTTCCAATAATAATTGTTTCAATTCTCAAGTTGCGTACAGTCTTGAACGCCATGAACACAAGCATTTCACTTTTCATCAGCTAATTATATCTGTATTTGTACAGATATTAATGTAATTATTATAATTATTACAGATATAACTGTACTACAAGGTACAGTTATAATAGGTGTGCCATCAGCTGATGAAAAGTGAAATGCGCGTGATCATGGCGCTCAAGTCTTTACGAAATTTTATATTATAAAACTCTATTCGAATATAATCTCTTATATTCAAGTAATAAGTCATATTTCACCTCCTCATGAACTCTTAAAGCATTGAGGAAGATTTAAATTTGTACTAATAAACTAAATGAAAAACCAATACAGTATAGAGAAATATACTGTATAATGCATCTGATGAAGACGCGAAACCCAATTCCCACTGTAGTTCAGTAGCTAATAACTGGAAACGCAAAGTTTTCATCTGCATGTCTCAAAGGATTCCTGGCTGAAACAGAGAAGCCTGCCTTGCCGTTTGTGGGGAGCAGGGCGCTGAAGTAGGAGTGGGGCAGCAATATATTGAGTGGGACAAGGCCAAAGGTCCTCAAACATCTCAAGTGTGCACAGGAAGCTTCTACAGAACAAACTAAAGGGCTGTTGACTTGGTCCCTACATCGATGCGATGCATCGGCATCAATATCATCAACATCAGACATCATCATCATCATCATCATCATCAACATCAATACCATCATCATTGTCAACATGGCATCACTGCTATACTATAACCAGACTACTTTCAGCTTTTTATAACAGAATGATGCTTTCACTTGTCTTGAAAGTGACTGAAAGCGGAGTAAAGAACACTTATGTATTTCATTGCTATGTATTCTGTGCTGAAAGGTTGCTTACTACGTTATAAGATACTATGGCTTACAATTAAATGGACTTCCAAATAATACATAGTCTAAAATAGTGAGATCACGTGATAATGACAGTTGCCACTGCCTTCTATGGAAGATAGCTGATACCTATATATCTGACATTTTACATAGTCTGAACCCTTCCAAATAGATAATATGTGAATATTTCCTATTTTAGTTATAATAATGTAAAATATTTCTTCTATGTTTAGTTTTGAAGCATCTAAATTTGAAAATCTACTTTGTGAAAATACTTTTATGAGAACTGAAAATTTTGTGAGTTGAAGAACTACAAGACTTAACCTATTTCGGATTATGTGCTATCTAAATCTGGGAGAGGAATATTACAAGGTTACCTTATTTTTCCTGTCCCTATCATTTTGATAATGCACTTATTGTATAAATGAATGAATAAGAAAGTACCAAAACTTTGAATGAAGGATAAGTGATAAGAGAATTGGCTGCGTGGAAACTTGAGTAATAAGATTTCAGTTTTTAAATAATTCCAGAACAGGCCTCAATTTTGAGACCATTGGGTTTCTCATTTATTACAGTTCTAAAACTCTCGGCAATGACACCCCTGCCCCTGCCTACATCTAGTAGGAAAGTTACTTGTCACAAAACAATGGCACCGTCGATTCGCCTGGGCTATTAAAATATTCTACAGGGATGTTGATGATGTTGATTCAATAAAACATCAAGTTGAAAGTCTCTAGCAATAATAATTACGAGTGTCAGCAAAAGAAAGCAGCCAAACTGTAACGTTCCTCGTATTATTTTCCAATTCAATTTCAGAAGTCATAAAGTAAGCGCCATAAATTCTGTTTGAATCCTTTTCCAAAGTCGTGTTTCAGAGCCAGAGCGTAAGCTTAGCTCTCGTGCATTGCTATTTCCACTATAATGTCCATTCCCTGCGCTGAATGTCCAAGTGCACATTTAATATTCCTTATCGCTGTTCTTGCCACTCACTTATATAGCACCTGTTACTTATAAAATAAATCAAACCCCTCCACTCCTACACAACAAAACTGCTCTCAGTTCTTTTATAAATGAAATTACCTTTACCAATCATATTGACAGTTTGATAAAGTCAAAGTCGAAAGAATCAATTTAGTTGTAAAGTATTTGATTGCATTATTCACTGGTCTACGCTTGCATAAACAATGAAAGTTGTAAAATTTACAGCATTTAGAAACTTTCTCAAATAATAATTCTACAATATTATTCTTCCCTGCTTTGTATAGTGTCCACGCTTTGGAAGTAGGAGTTATATGTATTTGGAGTTCTATCTACAGAGTGTTCTGAAAAAGGTGTCCATAAGCCAGGGGGTGATTCCTCACATCAAAAGAAGAAAAAAACGGTCTAATTAACATAGGTCCGAAAACGCTTAGTTACCAAGTTATACAGGGTGAAAGATTTCGTCTGAATTTCAGTTCTCCTGCCCTAAGGGTATTTGTTGGCTTTTAATTAAGATGCTAAATTCAGCGTACTTTATGTAAAATGAACTGAGAAATTGAATAAAACCGTTAGCTACAGTAATCTTTAGTATATGTGACGAAATCCGCGAAACTTGATCCAGAAAAACAAGTTTCTTTAAGGTTTAAAGCAGATTAGATTTACTATGTTAAATGTACAATAAACATAACATATTTTTCACAGAGCTTGCAATAAATTAATTTCGAAGAGAAAGATTTAGAATAAGTCCATAGTAGACAAACGCAACCTTAGGAAAATAGTCCTCAATTACATACAAAACGCATGAAAAACAGACAAAATCTTTTAAGCTCTCTATTTTTCATGCGTTTTGCATGGAATTAAGGATTATTTTTTATGTCTATTATAGATTTATTCTAAATCTCTTCGAAATTAAATTTTCTACAAGTTATGTAAAAAAATATTCTGTGTTTATTGTACTTTTGACATAGTAAATCTGTTTCAAACCTTAAAGGAACTTGTTTTTCAGGACCAAGTTTCGCGTATTTCGTCACATAACTTAAAAATACTGTACCTACAGGTCTGTAAACTGTATTATCCAATTTTTCAGTTCATTTTACATAAAGTAAGCTAAATTGCACATCTTAATTAACGGCAAACAAATACCTGTAGAGCATCGTTTCGGACCTATGTTAATTAGAACTTTTTCTTCTTCTTTTGATGAGAGGAATCATGCCCGACTTATGGGCACCTTTTTCAGAACACTCTGTATATGTGGAATTGAATTTCATGCAGGTTATATAATTCAACAATTGGCGAGAATATCATCAATATGTGTTTGAGGTTCTTGAGTAACTAAAACTCTTTGGACTTGACAGAAAGTCTCTAAAACATGAAGACAAAAGAGACTGAATAAGTCAAGAACCAAATTATGCTGTATGCAATTAATTTTCAACGTATCAAAGTACTAAGAATAAATTTATTATCCATCTATTTAATTCAGTGACTACAATTATTAAAAGGCGGGACAATTTAGATCTCAAATAAACAATTACACGCATTTCTTGTTTGAAGTTCCTAGTCAGATTTACAGCTACTTGGAAGGTTGCAATTCAATTTATGTTATTGCTGTTGTTTTAGCGAGGTAATAAAATACACTCAAACACTTTCTTCAGGCAGGATTCGACCTACTTGTACTGGCTTGTAAATTTGTTAGCATGATGGATAAAGGAATGTAACGTGATGGAACAAAATTTGGCTTCAAGCCACAGAAAAAAGCAATGTATCTTTCTGCTCCCAAACAACTGTTTAAACATGCTCTGATTCACCTCATGCCTTTGAAAAAATTCTTATCTGTTTTCCACCCACAGAGCATATAACAAATGTTTCCTGAATGCAAGCTTTTCATCTAGCTCCAGGTTATGAGATACTATATACTGCACTGTGTTCCAGATTGGAAAAACTCTTTTCCGTTTTACAACTCCTACGTGCACTCCTTCATTCCCATCAAATTAAAATTACAGAGCAAGATTTCCAGAGACGGTAACAGAGGATTCTTCAATTATTTTAATTGAATTTGTAATATTTAAAATTTGCCATAAAAATCTAGAACTAAACTGGAATAACTACGATAAATTCAAGGATTGTACCATTAAGGCTGTGCAAAGGCTAAAAATAAACTTTCTATTGGTGATATTTTTCGAAGTTTCTCGATTTGTATATCATCAAGCTATCAAAATAAAAAAGTTTTCTCAGGAAAACATTTTTTCCGATCATTACTTTTCAAGATATGAGCGCCTAAAGTTTAAATTTTTGGGACAGAACATTTCAAATTCGGTAAGAGATAAATCCATGAAATTTAGAGGATTGATTCTTCATGGTATTGTTGATCTATTAAAACAATTTTTTTTGTTGAAAATATCAATTTTTAATAAAGTTATTCAATTTATCAAAAATAACTCAAAAAAAGTAATTTTTGGTAATTTTTAGAAAATTGGATAACTTTATCAAAAATAGAAAATTTTTGTTTTACTAGATCAACAATACCATGAAGAATCAATCCAGTAAATCTCATGGAGATTTAAATTCATGGAAATTCTTACCGAATTTAAAATGTTCTGTCCCGAAAATTTAAACTTTAGGCGCTCATATCTCAAAAAATAATGATCAAAAAAAATGTTTTCCTGAAAGAACTTTTTTTTTTGGTAGCTTGATGATATACAGATCGAAAAATATCACCAATAGAAAGTTTATTTTTAGCCTTTGCACAGGTTATAACATTTTCACTATTCCTAATCACATAATAGTATATGATTATTATCTATTGAATTATGACACCACATATTATGGACAAGAGTTTTGAATATTCTTGATGCGCTAAGTATTATCATAGACTAGATAAACATTGAATCTGGGCTAAAATCTGTGGTATTATTTTCAATATTTTCATGAGGCTTACTTTCATCCAAAACTAAATTATTGGAATCATAATATTTCCTATTATAATAATGAACTCCCAGTTTTCCTGTAGCAAAACTAGCATATACGCTTGGTGTTTTGTGTTCGATTATTACCTATCAGATTAATTGATGATGGATTAATTAAGCTTATTATGATGTGTTGAGAGATGGATCAACCAACATAATCAAAATAATTGAACAATATTGGGCGTATTAAACACCGTCCCGTTGTTCGCGAGTGATGCTCCTGTCTTTCAAATATTTCCATCCTGATATTGGTTTTCCTCAAATGTTCACATCCTCATATTGGTTTAAATAACATCAATAAGTGTGGATAATATCGTGATTATTGAGAAACTTTACTTTTCCTTATTGTTCAAATTCAAATATTTCTAGTTCCTAATAGTTTATCTAGTTTCCAAGTTGATTGCTCATATAATAACTCGAAATTCTAGATTTCTTGAATAATTCATTTTGGACTGTCAATTTCTGGTTTGAATTGTGGAGAGAGAATTCATATCGGAATAAAATATTTACTTGAATTCAGGAGATTTAGGCCAAGTTTTTACGGAACTTATTGAATGAGCGATTAATGACATGTTAATTTAATGGTTACTGTATACGTTAAACCATAGAGAAAATATAGCATGGGAAAATATCCCATGGCAAAGGAGGATAATGTTCAAAATTTGACTGTCAACTCAAGCTGTTAGTCCAAGTAGTTCTTTCTTGTGAAGCTATGTGACGCTGGAAGTCTCTCATACTGTGCCGTCCTTAAACTCTCACCTAGCCAAAATATTAGTAATCGACAGTGACCAACAGTAATCGGCTTGAGATAACAGAAATCTTGAAATTTGAAACATAAACAGCCTCTACAATGGGGAAGAGTAATCGGCTTGAAATTTGGAAACATAGACGACCTATACCATGAGATATCTTCTTATAGATTTAATCGTTCAATGGTCCATTAGATATTTAAATTTTTAATAAGTATCGAAGAAACTAGGCCTATTAGTTCAGGATTCATCCAGTTTTTTCTCACCCAATAATTCTACTTAATATGTATTCATAGTTCATCTGTACCAAAGAAAGAAGAATGAATGGATGGGAAAGATGAAACATAATTCACTAGGGCATCTATTCAACCTCCAGTTGTCCTCTGAGTCAATGGATACTGGAGAATGAGAATATGAAAGACAAATGGGAATAGAAAGAGCGTAACTATTGGAAATTCGATCGCATATGAAGCTAATACACTTTTCACTGCGAAAACAGAGAGTCGCAAATGGTCGATCAGGGTCATTAATCATGGGTGACACTTTTCAAGGCGAATCGATGCGAGCTTTGTTGGTTTAAAAAAACAGACGACGATCTATTATCTGGCGAAAGGATCTGCCATCGCACTAAGATACTCTGTCCTCTGTCTGTTCCCCTGCTCCTGCATGCCATAAAAAACTGCTATCATCCTCCACTTCTTAGAGCCGTAAGCTTGGTTGCAACCAGCTGAGAGAAGTCTGATACCCCCGTCTAGCACTCAAGCTATCGCAATAAATATTTTCAAACGAAATATTTCTCAAGCTCTCTTTGTTATCCCACTGTAAGGAAGTCAGATCAATACATTTAAACTTGACAGTTGACTGACTCATTGACAGTTAAACTTGGGAAAAAATCACCTCCTGATGCTTCAGTAATCTACTATAGGTCCATTCACCCATCTCTTATCATCATTACCCAAGTATAGGGTGTCCAGATCATTCCCAGACTTAAAGGAACACTTTCCATATCAGTCTCCAAACGCGAAGATACAATAACCTAACCTCAAAACATTTCGTTCGAACCCTTTCCCTAATGACATAACATGTATGAGGAGCATGTGAGTATAGGCAGTACCTCCGTAAACAAAGCCGTAGTGCATTCTGGTGACGTCAGCACAGGTAGGGCTCCTACACCAATAAAAATTTGTTGACTTCAGCTGACCTATATCAGCTAGTGTTTTTATTGGTGTAGGAGCCCTACCTGTGCTGACGTTACCAGAATGCACTATGGCTTTGTTCAAGGAGTTAGTGGTATAGGCAGGCACACACCTTATGCTGATTTGGGATTCATCCTCAAAAGAATGATACTTTCCTTAAACCATAAGCTGGGAGATTATTTAATCAATAATCTGACTCGAATTAGACAAAATGAGCCATGTGAACTCCTAACTGTGAATCAATCCAAACAATCAATTGCTGTCCTAACTGTGGAATAGCGATATCAGATATCAAACTTACTCAACACTGTAATTAGGCTACTTACCAAAAAGAATGAGCCAATACACTAGAATATTACTCACCTGAAACAAACGAAAGAGAATATTAGTTAGTATTTCCTATTATCACATAGTGAACAATGAAGATGACCTAAAATGGTTTGGTTTTGCTGAACAATAACAGGAGATCTGGTCGAATGATCTTGATTGGAAAAATTTTAAAATTTTCTTTGAATAGAAATTGCTCAAATAATCTCGATTAGAAAAATGTTTGATGGGTAAAACTAAATGACGGTTGTATACGATATAACAGGATCTGAATCATTTCACAATGGTGAGAAGAGGTAGTTCATGCCTAGGATGTAAACTTTTGTTGTTCCTAAACATAGTATTAAAAACGGGCTAATCTTTCAATAATAAGGTTAAAGAACTGCGGTGTTTCCTATCTACAGTACACACAATATTTGCAGTGAAGTTACGAGTACGGAAATTTATTTTCAAAATTCGCCGGTTGATCTAGTAGTCTCGGCCGTTACAATCTTCAGTCTGCTTTCACCACCTGGTTCGAATCCCGCTGATGCCAAGGACGTTTGATCATCTTATTAAATCGCCCACGCAAACAGCTGATTTGGACATCATCCAAGATGAAAGAAATTCAAACCACCTTTTCCAACATGATGACCATCGTTTTCAATTTGTTTAGAAAAGACTGATTAATGGAACGATTTTATTTTAGATGGAAAACTCAATCACACGAGCAGTCGCGTGTTGTACTTTTTACAACATCAAATTTTCCTAGTGTTATGTACTCTACTGTCAAAACATATTAATTAATTGTATAATTACTTTTTCCATCTTCTTGGATTATTTTACTCCTATGAACATTTGGATGATTACCATTTCATAGCCTAATAAGGTACATCAAGCAAAGCCATCAATTCTGTGTTATTGGTTTGTTTACAGTCCCCGTATACAGTATTTCCCTATCTTATGCACTGTCGCGACAAAACGGCACCTAAAGACTGAACCATTGCTCGGTTGATACTGCAACTCAGTGGAGTGATGGGGAGAAAGTTTTGGAATGCATAGGTGACTCATTCACTAACACCACCCCATTCAATAGTTATGTGCAGCAAAAAAACTGACACTGTTGTACTTTTTACAACAGCGCGACTGCCGGAAGGTTAACATTGGGACGTCACATAGCTTCACGAAAAAAGTATTAGGACAATCAGCTTGAGTTAACATTTGGGAATTGGAACACAAACACCCATTACCATGGGATAACTTCTTCTACTATCTTTTCTTTCTCTGTGGTTTTACTTTGAATGTTGAGATTAGGTCTATTTTTTTTCAATATACCTATTGATAAAATTTAAAATTGAAATTTAAATTAATTCAATTTTTATTTTTTTTAAATTGAAATTTACCTATTGATAGGTAGAGGAATTTGTTCAATATAACTATTGATATACTACGAAGTAGAGCAATCATTATTTTGCAGGCAAGAACCGCACAATGTTTACTTCTAAATTCCTCACTTTGATCATCATAGTGATTAGTACACATTCACTGGTTTCAGTTTGGAACAGCATTCCCCTTCCACCATCCAATTTTCTTCTAGAGCATTTAGAGGTGACACTGGCCCTAGTCTGTCTGGTTTGCGCTAAGAGCTTTTGTCTGCTGTGGTATTTGTAGTGGAGGGATGTTCGGTTGGGGTAAGGGAAAGGTGAGGGAGGACTCACTACAGAGAAGGCTTTCAGTTCTGGAAGCAAACTAACTCGGGCAACATATTCAAGTTGTGTTGGACATAAATTCGGCCCCGCCACCCCTGCACCCGCAGAGAGAGAAAGAGAAACATAAAGTGAAGGCAGAGTGAGAGAGAAAAGGCAGAGAGCGTAAAAACCTCGCTTGTCAAAATAACGTCGAGCTATTTCCAACGCGGAGCAGAACGCTACTGTAAACAACAAACGAACGTTATTACTCGCTCACTACGGCTACACCATTACACTAGCACGCTTTGCGCTTCATGCCTTCTAGATCTGCTCTGCTACTTCTGACATCTCAACACTTCCTCACCGCATACACACACACAGGGCTTACTTTTCTTCCACCCCACATTGCAAAGATCTACACGAACTTAACAAAAATGGAGGATATCAGAGAAAGTGATAGATATCACTTGTTTAATCATCTTCAACATGCTTGTATCCATTAGTCAATGAATGATTTTATTTTCAAATGTCCATCTCCTACAACAAAACAAACCATGTACAAAACTTTCAACACTGTTTCCAGCCTTACATCTCTAGATAAATTCTGATGGGAAATTTAATGGCAAAGCAATCAATATAATTGCATGGCTTCTACAACAAAACAAACATGTACAAAACTTTAACAAAACACAGTTTCCAGCGTTACATCTCTAGACAAATTCTGATGGGAAATTTGATGACCAAGAGCAATATAATTGCATGGACGATCTATCATATTGTGATTTATATTAATGTAGAATTAACATGCTTGTAGACTATTATTCAATGGATGATTTTATTTTCAAATGTTCATCTCCTACAACAAAACAAACATTTACAAAACTTTGTCCTAACACTGTTTCCAGCGTTACATCTCTAGACAAATTCTGATGGGAAATTTGATGACAAAGAGCTATATAATTGCATGGGCGATCCATCATAGGGAGGCTGTACCCTGCTACCCTCCACAGACGCACCTCCCATTTGACGCGTGCGGTGCTTTTGTACATGGAAATGGTGTGTCGACTAAATGGTGAGCCGTTAGCAACTACACAAAGGGCCAACAGTAATTGGCGGCAAAATCAGCAGCACAGTCGGGAAGAGGATGATGGGCCACTCTTTGTATGCTGGCGGTCACTGCACAAAATGATAGTGCGCCTCTCCCAACAACTATGTCAAAATGTCAATGCATCAAAAGCATCATCATATTTATAAATACTGTTCTGTTAGATACATATAGACACAAGGTGCTATTTTGTTGCGACTGCTGAAAGATATTTTATTTGCAGTACAGTTCAGTACAGTACTGACACACTAATAACTATTCTTATCTTGACATAGTAAATTTATTCACTACTATAGGGAGGTCCACGTTATAATGGCAGTGGAAAAAGATGCCGATACTTTGTCTTGTCAATGCCTTCTATAGACGGTAGCTGATGTAATATTTACTGTTGATTCTCGTTTAAAAAAATCAATTATATTTTATTAAGCAAGAAATTATATTTTTTAATAATTTCATACTTAAGATGAAATATTTTGTTAATAAATTATCAATTCTACATTGTTGAAAGCCGATCTGGCAACAGAGCAAAGCGAGAAAGAGATAGCGCTATCCGCTTTGTTGAATGATAGATAAGGATAGCAATACCATTGCTAATCAAACACTGCCATTATTATGTGGACCTCACTATAGCAGGTAACCCGTGGTCCGCAAGGTTCAAATTAAAAAATTGGCAAACTGAAAACAAGAACTACTGAAACCTTGAAGAATTCAAAACAGGCCTATAACCATCCTCGGTTAATTAAGAATCTATATGCAATTGAGTAGTTCAGCCGTGATGATGCGTCGACATTCGTGAATTTCATATCGCGTACGTGTATAAGCCAATAATAATAATTCTTTCTTTCATTATATTAAAGACTAGCAGGAAACCCGTGCTCCGCAAGGGACTAATTTAATACTTGACAAACTGAAAACTAGACCTAGTGAAATCTTGAAGAATTTAAAATAGGCCTATATCCATCCTCGGTAAATTAAGAATCTATATGCAATAATTGCAGAAGTTCAAGTTAATCAGTCCAGTAGTTCAGACGTGATGATGCGTCATTTCCGAATTTCCTATCCCGTACGTGTGTACGCCAATTCTTTCCTTCATTATATTATAGACTAGCCGTCAGGCTCGCTTCGCTCGCCATATCCGTCTAGACAGAGGGCTCAGCCACCTGGACCCCCGACTGGATCGTCCAAGGATAAGATCAGCAGGCTCGCTTCGCTCGCCTGAATTTTTCATTTGAGCATTTTTATCATATGTTAGGACGATCCAGACTAAACGTCTGGCTAAACGGATATGGTGAGCGCAGTGAGCCGGACGGCTAGTAATATAATATTCCCAGGGATAGCTCTGATTGAAGTAGCAGTGCCCAATCAATTTTTCCGCGATAAATG
Source organism: Nilaparvata lugens (assembly GCF_014356525.2). NCBI lineage: Eukaryota > Metazoa > Arthropoda > Insecta > Hemiptera > Delphacidae > Nilaparvata > Nilaparvata lugens. The sequence continues at coordinate 15,089,854 of NC_052505.1, read as the reverse complement.
CATTTCAATCTTCAATTTGGTGCCAACCTAACAAAGTCAACTCAACTTAATGCCAACCTGACAAAATTATTAATTTAGTTACCAGAACAACTGATTCGAAGAGGTACTCTCTCTCTCTCTAGATTATAGTTCTATATTAACATAAGGTATGGACATTTCAATTATAATTAAAATATTGGAATAAGAAGAATATACATGCTAAAAGACGGACTTTAAACCCTTAAAAACCACCCTTAGAGTTGAAATATCGCCAAAAGATTTCTTAGTGCGCCTCTAAAGAGCCAACTGAATCATATCGTATTGCGAAATTTACCTACCAAATTTGAACGTTTTTGGTCCGGTAGATTTTTAGTTCTGCGAGTGAGTGAGTGAGTCAGTCAGTGAGTGAGTGCCATTTCGCTTTTACATACAGATTGTATGTTCATATTAAATGAAAAAGACTAAGAGATTGTCATAAAACCACAGATAAATTGATACTAAGAAAGACCTGTTTCGGTTAAACAGAGATTGACAATGGTGTAATAGCCGAAACCGGTCTTTCTAAGTATCAATAAATCTGTGGTTTATTGACAATTTCTTAGTCTTTTTCATTTAATATGAATAATGACCACAATATCAACTTCTCAACTACACAAAAAGTGATTGTTTGTACACTGCGATGATACAGCATGCACATTGGAAACTCTATCATTCGAAAAAGCCGTTTGAAAATTAAAACTGAATGAAATACATGATTTAATGAAAAATAGTGAAAATGGGGGAGAGAAACTGATACATGAATGTTATTTAGATGTTTTGGTTAATAGATGTTATTTAAAAATATCCATGTTATTGAATCGGGTATCGGGTTCAAGGACTACTGAAGCACACTACTATTAACTTCAATCATGATATCATTCAATAAGACTGTTCAATTTTGATTTTCAGAAAAATTCTGCATAATATTCATATTAGAATTGAAAATTTAGATTTGACTAGATTGAAATTTTTTAAACATATACTGTATTACGCAAATTATCTTCAAGTTTTAAAACCCCTATTCAATCATGTAAGTATCAATAAGTTTTAAGTATCAATCATGTATTCAAAACTGGGATCTAAGTATTATGGAGATATTCAATGATTGGAAAATACTGATGTCTCTATCGTGAGCTCTGGCATTCTAGGAATGTTGTAACTGCATTCCTCTCTCCTGAATGGTTCGTTCTATAGAATACCAAGCAAGTTAGCAAGTTCAAAATCGATTGAAGCACATCTCGATTCCAGAATTATTATTATTATTATTATCAACATACATGTTTGTTATCAACAAGTACTGTGTAAATGTTTGTTAAGTACTGTGTAACATAGGGAAAAGTCCACCTCCACCACACACTAGACATGGGAATCTGTCACTTTACTCAACTGTACTAGTGAGGTCAACGTTATAATGGCAGTTGAGAAAGATAGGAGAACAAAGTTGCCGATCCTCTGTCTTGTCAATGCCTTCTATAGACGGTAGCTGATACAGGTTTTTTTGATGTAATATTAACTGTTCATTCTCGTTTAAAATAATCAATTATATATTATAAGGAAGGAACTATATTTTTCAATAATTTCATAATGAATTTTCATAATTAAGATGAAATAATATTATTTTGTTAAGGCTGTGCAAAGGATAAAAATAAACTTTCTACTGGTGATATTTTTCAAAGTTTTTCGATTTGTATACCATCAATCTATCAAAATTAAAAAGTTTTCTCAGGAAAATTTTGTTTTTCGATCAATACTTTTTGAGATAATGAGCGCCAAAAGTTTAAATTTTTGTGCCAGAACATTTCAATTTCGGTGAAAGATAAAACCATGAGATTTTAAGGATAGATTTTTCATGGTATTGTTGATCTAATAAAACAAAAATTTTCTGAGAAAGTTATTGAATTTACTAAAAATGAACAAAAATAACTTTTTTACGTTATTCAATTTACTAAAAATGACCAAAAATAACTTTTAGTTGAGTTATTTTTGGTAAATTGAATAACTTTTCAAAGATTTATATTTTCAGAAAAATTTTGTTCTATTAGATCAACAATACCATGAAGAATCAATCTATCCTTAAAATCTCATAGTTTTATCTTTCACCGAACTTGAATGTTCTAGCACAAAAATTTAAAATTTAGGCGCTCATATATCAAAAGTAATGATCGAAAAAAAAAATTTTTTTGACAAAACGTTTTTAATTTTGATAGCTTGATAGTATACAAATCGAAAAACTTTGAAAAATATCACCGGTAGAAAGTTTAATTTTAGCCTTTGCACAGCCTTAATTAATTATTAATCCTATATTGTTAAAAGACGATCTGACAACAGAGCAAAGCGAGGAAGAGATAGAGCTATCAGTTTTGTTGAATGATAGACAAGGATAGCAATGCCATTGTTAATCAAACACTGCCATTATAACGTGGACTTCACCATAGATGGAAATTCGATGAGAGCTACTATCAAAACATTATATATTCCTGTACCAATCAGGAATTTATATTATTATAAATTTTTATTATTATATTATCAACTTATTCATCTACTATTCAAAGTCGTGATTGAAAGTAGTTACTTCCCTGAAAGAAAAGTTCCACTTTTAAGTAGATGAATAAGTAGTTACTCCCTAGTTACTAAAAATTGGTAGGGGAAAAAATGAGAATTACTCAAATATTTCCAATTGCTTGATTATGCCAACATGAAAACACTTTTTGAATACTTGAGTAATTCTTCTTTTCAGAAGAAGCTGGGGACTTGAAGTAGCTGAATATGAAGATGAATAGAAAGAACCGAAAATGCGTAACTGGAAGAAGAGGGGGAAGAGGAATATTACAGCAAATGTGTCGCTTTCCACAAGATTACCCTCCTATCAATTCTCGCTTGAGGCACATCAGCGACCTCAATGCTATTTTCCATACAAGTTACCATCTCACACAACTTCTTGTAGAGTTCAATTTCATATTGACTCACAACTGAGGGCAACGTTACGCAAGCCAGCCAACTTCCTGAACATTCCACCCCACCCCAACTTGGAATATATTTCTAACATTACTTGTAAAACATTTTGCCAAAGTATCAAAGTTCTCATTCACCGTCAACATCGGAATGAGCCTCGGGCACCATGACACTTTTATGTTTCAGAACAGAATACTGCATAAGAGATTCATTCTCGTATTCTAATGAATAAAAATCTGGTGTGGCGCACTCACACAACTTTCCTCGCCGTTATGAAAATTGAACACCTGACGCTAGTGTACACGCGCATCTCAAGTCTACTATTCAAAGATCTGCCAGCTGGTGACAGGACAATAACGCTGGAGACACACGAAGTCTGCTATCTCTTCATAGTGAATGATTTTTAATAAAATCAGCAGTTGCCAACAGTTTGCATTATTGAATAAACACATTTTCTCGAATTTCGAGCTAATTTCCAATTTTAGGTGGAAATGTCACTGAGCATTAATTGTAGAGATTTTTATGCTCAATCTTTTTCACTTGAGATTTTTTGTTTAAATTGTATCTGAAGCCTGATAATTGGGAATCGTATGGTTTCGTATGTGGTTTCGTATGATGTATTTATACGGAAATGAATTGATTTAGTCGATACTAATTCACAAAAACAAATCATTAACTTGTAGAAAATATGAAAATAAAGAATAATGGTTATTAGAAAATTGCTTGGGAGAATTAGGCCGAAGCTGTCTCTGACTGTAGAATCATCAATATATTACTTCCTGCATGGAAGTTTCCTCCATTATCACTGACCAAACAAGGGTTTATTGATGATGACACAGGACATCAGATTGTTATAAATAACTAATCATAATTCAAAATTGTAACACACACCAGCGTCATATCGCCGGAAGGAATTAGATCGACTATCATGAAGTAGTGTTTCCCATCACATCCAAATTATTCACCGAGATATAGGCAGGAATCCGCTCGTACGGAAGCCAAAATCGATTTCAATGATGAACATTCTATAGTAATCAGTAATGATTACTTTTGTTCAATGCAATGGTTATGCTGCACATCCTGAAGCAACTTCTATTGCTGATTCATGCAATTTTCGAATGAGGCGTTGCCAGAAATGAGGTCATAGTGAGGGAAAGGAAGAGGATGAGATGGGTGGATCTCAATATTGAAGAGCAGCTCATACAAGGCCTCGCTAACACAGCTTGTTTTCACAAACTTCCCACACAGCCAATTTCGAAAATGTTGCTTACTTTTGCTAATTGGATGCGACAATCACTGGCCACGCGAAACATGCAAACGAAATTAGAACTAATTCTACATCCGAATTCTGAGTGCTAACTCAGTTAGAACAATTTTTGTATATTTTTTGTGTAGTTGAGAAGTTTATATTGTGGTAATTATTCATATTGAATGAAAAAGACTAAGAAATTGTCAAAAACCACAGATTTATTGATACTTAAGAGAGACCGGTTTTGGTTATTACACCATTGTCAATCTCTGATAAACTAAGTTTAAACCAGCCTTTTTCATTCAATTTTTGTATATGAGCTTTGAGTTTCCACATTCCAATAATGAGGGACTAAATAGAATTGTTCTATTGAACTTGAATTATTCTATAGTGAGGACGAAGTTACAATGCCAGTGGAGAGAAAAAAGCAGCGTAACCGATTCTCTGCCTTGCCACTGTCTTTTATAGAGAATAACTGATACCGGTATATCTGATATAATGTCAACGGTTAATTCTTGTTTAAAATAATCAATTAATATCAGGGGACCGAGCTTCGCTCTGGAGTGTAAAAGCATATACAATTTGTAACGAAAGACTGAATTTATAGTTCATATCTATTTATTCATTTTCTCAGTCGTACAATAATTTTTACAGTGTTATATGAGGAGGCACAACAGGCTTATACTCAAAACAGTCCCTTTTCAAATTTATACTAAAGTCCAAATCAAAATCTAGGTTATGCTGCTATCACTGACCAAAATAACAATTTATTCACACTTCAAAAAAACAAACACATCTATACATATATAAACATAAATTGCTCATTTAATAGTACAGGATATTCTATTCGTCAAGAGAATGTATTTCTCAATTATTAAATGATGAATTTTCGTTACTGGGTTTAATTTTTTTCCTAGTTACCTTGAAAAGTGGCCATTGCTGCACTGATTACAGAACGCAAAGAATCACTTTTCCGCTCTAGTGCGGGAAAATTTTTTTCTGCACTCCAGATTTGCAACATGGCAACGCAAAATAGTTAGTAGGTTATATGGAGCACCAGTGCAGTAAAATCAAAATGAAGTTGGTAACAGTGACTGTGGTATAGTGAGGTGCACGTTATAATAATAACGATGGACAACGATGACAGCGACAGCCACCACATTCAGCACTCAGCCGCCTTCATTCATTTACTACTACATTATTCAATTTTATTTATTAATAATAAAATTACACAGAAAAACATTTGATGGATTTCAGGGAATTTTACCCATAATTACCCACTTTTCATATTCAATGGTAACTGTAGGAAAAATTTAATGTGAAATAAGTACGCAAAGTTCCTCTGCTGCAATCAAGAAACCATTCCGCCCTCGTCTACGGCTCGGGCGTAGACGTTTCTTTCGGTGCAGCAAACTGTCACTTTGCGCAATAGTTGCACAAATAACTATTTATATAATTATATTTCTACATAGCTAGAAAAGATCTGTCAACGTTACGGAGCTGAAAAAGGACAGCGCTATCTGCTTTGTCGAATGATAGGCAAGGATAGCAACACCAATGTTAATCAAATACTGCCATTATAACGTGGACCTCACTAAAATGGGAATATTCAGGGCTGAGTGGGAAAAGGCCTACTAGAACTCATGATAATAATATCTGACAGTACCGGACACCTTCACTGATACTGATTTATGTGGAAATCCACCTTAAACATCAAGCAGGTTCGATGTACAATACTGTCAAATGTTGTTAATTAGCAACAACAAAAATTAGTTTACAGGATAACAATGGATAATTAAGGCATGTCTTGATATTTATGACACATGGAAATGGCCATGAGAGTGTTCAACTTCGACATGTGATGAACGATCGGCCATAAAAAGGATTGGAGCGTTCTGCTGTCTGTTTTGCCATTCGATTGACGCGAACAAGGGTCTAACAATGTCAGCACAGAGATAACATGTGCAAAGAGGCTCTCTACGAATAATGAGCGACTAAGCTGCTATAGTAAGTTCCAAGTTACTATTGGGGTCACCAATATAGGAATTTAATTTGATTTGATGATTCCCATGTTTAAATTGAATAAATGGAACTAAATGAATGATGAATTGATTTTAATGTTGAATGACAAAATTGAACTTTTGATAAATTAATATGAAAAAAAAACTGTTACAAGTGATAAACAAACTATGCTAGTTGAAAACATCACAGGTAGCGGTGGCAATCATATGATTCGCCACAGTTATAATGACAGTATTTGATTAATATTGGTGTTGCTATCATTGTCTATCATTCGATATAGACAGGGTTATCCTTATCTAGCTCTGCATCGTTGCCAGGTAGTTTCTCAACAATGTAGAAATATAATTAATTAACAAAATATTCATTCTCAATTTATTCCAGACAATGAATGCTCAAAAGAGGGTATAGAGGGAAAAGTTTGGAAAACATTTTTTGAATTTTTGACCCCAAAGTTCTATTTAGGGTAGTAAGGAGGTAAACATATCAAAAGTCCCTACCCCTACCCCCTGTGCTAAGGGGGTGGGGGTGGTTCAAAGGTACCATTTAATGGTTCCTCGCATATAACTCGACAACTATAACATGTTGTGATAAAATAATTTAAAAGGGTACTGAGATTTATATTAAAAGTAGCCTTAGAGAAAACTCGACAACTATGTATCTTACGGACATAACTGTTATATACAGAATTGAATACATAATTTCCTACAATATTCGTCTCACAACTTTTTCTATATCTCCTCTAGTTTTCGAGATATCCGCTCTTGAAGGTGTAAAATTTTTGAAAAACACTTTTTCCTCATTTTTTTATATTTTAGCTCTTATAACTTTCTAAAAATTGATGGAAAAAATCCATGCTGATTATAAGCTTATAGAGCATTGAATTATCTTCAATTTGATGTATTATTTCACGCATTCCCTACAACTGTTGCATCGGCTTTAGTGTTGAGTGTGAAATTTCCAGTTTTGCAACAATCTACCATTGACAAAGGAATTTGGAGGAAATGTTTTATGACTTTGCAGCTTTGTTGAGACTAGTTGGGAGGAGAAAATATCAAAAGTCCCCATTCCTAACTAACTCATGTCATCAATGGATAAATTCTGAAATAACTTTTCATTATTTATACCGGTACGAGTAAGTCTAACCTATACGGGTAGGCTAACTTAAGCATGGATGAAGTCTGGGATGGTTAGTTATCAACTTTTAAAATGTCATTTCAGGTATTTTAATTTGTGTTTCTCATAAGGTAATGTTTAAAAATTATTTAATTGTTTCAAAAATACATTTAAATCAATTATACGACTTGTGTACTCAAGTATTTTGATAGAATGAAGAAAAAAAATGGCGGCTGAGAATATGGTTTGTTCAGTTTTGTATAGTCACTGTCAAAAGTATATATAAAATATTCTGGCAAATAGACAACATTGCAAAGCGAGAGAGAGATAGTGCTATCTGTTTTGTTGTATGATAGAAAAGGACAGCAACAGTATTGTCAATCGTACACTGCCATTATAATGTGGACCTCACTATAGTGTTTCTATTGGTGTAGGAGCCCTTCCTGTGCTGACGTCACACGAATGCACTATGGCTTTGTTTACAGAGGTAGTGTGTCAGCACACAGATAACATGTGCCAAGAGGTTCTCTAGGAGTAATGAGCGACTGGGTTACTAGAGTGCGCCATGTAGAAAGTCCCCAGTGAACGAGTAACGGCCAATTTGATATTCGAAACTGTTTGCTCGCTTTGTCTAATCGACGATCGGCTAATTTATTGCTGGGGCAAAAGTAGCCAAGCCAGCATGGGCGCTTCAATAATAGCGACAATTAGCAAATGACCCGACTACTGTAAAGGGCCTTGACTCATACACACACCTATAGTGAGGTCCACGTTATAATGGCAGTGGAGAAAGAACAGCGATACCGATTCTCTGCCTTGCCACTGCGTTCTATAGAGTATAGCCGATGCCGGTATATCTGATGGAATATTAACTGTTCATTCTTCTTTTAAATAATCAAGTATTTTTCATTCTTAAAGACTCGCTTCGCTCGCCATATCCGTCTAACCAGGGGGCTCCGTCCCCTGTACCCCCGACTGGATCGCCCAAAAATGAGATCAGCGGACTCGCTTCACTCGCCTGCATTTTTCATTTGAGCATGCTTCATTCTATCAGAAAGTCAAAGTACTGAGAAAACGTAGAAAAGCTGAGAAAAACGTTGGAAAAACGCTAATTTTGGGTGTATCTTTGGCGTTATTTCAAATTCCTTCCAACACAACATTATTACACACTAGCTGAGCTTCTGTACTAAATTTGAACAATTTCTGTTTATTTGTTCTCGATAAATCTGAGAATAAGCAAAAAAAATCGCTGGAAAAACGCTAATTTTGGGCGTATCTTAGGCGTTGTTTCAAATTCCTTCTAACACAAAATTATTACACCCTAGCTGAGATTCTGTACTAAATTTGAACATTTTCTGTCCATTTGTTATCGATAAAGCTGAGAAAACGCTAAAAACCGCTGGAAAACGCAGATTTTTGGCGTATCTTTGGAAATTTTTCCATATCCGTTCTGAATCCGTTGGCCTCTAAAGGGTCAACTGAACATACCTACCAAATTTGAACGTTTTTGGTCTGGTAGATTTTTAGTTCTGCGAGTGAGTGAGAGAGTCAGTCAGTCAGTGAGTGCCATTTCGCTTTTAAAATATAGATGATTGAATAATACTTTTCAATTTCACTTTCCATTACGAACTGTTTGTCAATAATCTCTTTTCAAATCTTGAAATCCTGGGATTACCAGGATACGCCTAATACTATCAACTAAGAAGGCGGTGGAAATGGAAACTTGACAACTATGCTGCTCTCCTATAGTGAGGTCCACGTTGAGCCGTGTTCACACTAAAAAAAATGTTCGACAAAAATTTTTGTTGTAACAGTTTGGGCAAATTTTATTATGTTTGACAAACAATGTTTGCCCGTGGTCATTGTGGACGCGTCACCAAACAAAACATTTGTAAGTGGGAAGAATAGGTTTTATGTTTTACAGCTGTCAACACTAAAAATGTTTGGAAAAACAGTAATTTTTGTTTGACAAACAATGATTGTCCAAACTTTTTAAAATGTTTGTCCCAGAGCACCTCAACAAACATGTTTGCCGAAAATTTGTTCAGTGTGAACACGGCTTTAGAATAGCAGTGGAGAAAGATAAGAGAACAGTGTTGCCGATTCCCTGGCACTGCCTTCTATTGAAGATAGCGGTATATCTCATGTAAAATATGTGTTCATTCTTGATAAAAATAATCAATTATATTTGATCCGTCAAGAAAATATATTTCTCAATGATTGTATAATAAACAGTTTATTGAAATAAACAGTTTATTGAAATAAACAGTTTATTATAATAAACAGTTCAATGCTCTGTGGCCTGTTGCAATTGCACAGTTGATAAAGGCTTTACTTTCAAAAATCAGAGATTCCCCACTAATTTACTGTTTGTGGAGTTCCCTGTATTGAATGTTAAGTAATTATTTATAAAAAATCTATTAAACTTCATTAAAAAAAATATCATCAATTTCAGCAATACAGCATGATTACCCTACTAGGAATAGATTAAATATAAATATTCAATTTCCCCGGCTTGGTAATTCTATCCAACTTTCAAATTCTTTTCACCTGGCCCACTGGCTTTACAGAAATGTTCCCCCAGAACTAACACCAAGTGAGCGTTGCACTGTCACTGTTTACAGACGGAGGACTGGTGTGTGGCTCCTTACCATCGGGACTGAAGCGGCGGACGCTCTACTTCTTTCGCCCTATATTTGAACAATTATATCTTCCGTTTTTTGTTCTCTTTTTTCCAAATTTTTCATTTTCTTTAAAGTTTTTTCTCGTTTGCTTTAAAGCTGAATGAACCCCTGATTGCTGTCGGATAGTTCTCAATAAAATGTTTTTATTCTTTTATCAAAATTAACCCAAAGTTTCACTTGAAGTATATATATATTTTTTATTTGTTAAATTTTACGTATTATATCTTTTCAATTACCTACCGTATATAATTAATTTATTTTCTCCATATTGTTAGATGTGATACATAATTATTATAAAATGAATATTGTTTGCTTTATGCGACTCCTCCCTGCACACGGACCTGTCATCCAAGCGGGGAGCCTATTCATATGTATTTATATTATGTAATTTCATTGTATTTTAAATGAATAAAAAAATTTGATTTGATATAAGATCAAATATTTTGTCACAGATGGAATTTAATAGAGAATGCATTCTGCAGTAGCAGAGGTCTTCGGGGTGATTTGCAGCATTTATTTGGGATTTTCGTTAAATAATAATTAAATATTTTGTCAATTGATTATGTTTCTACAGTGTTAAACGATCTGGCAACATTGCGGAGCTAGAAAAGGATAGCGCTATCTACTTTGTCAAGTAATTGACAAGGATAGCAGCACCAATGTAAATCAAATACTGCCATTATAACGTGGACCTCACTATAGCAGATGACCCTAATGCAGTAAAGTGCTTGACTCCTCTCTCTCTCTCTCTGTCTCACACACACTAACACCTACACCAGTCACAGGCCAGTTCATTCAATGAATAATTAAGACGGCAGCCAACAGTTCACAACTTCACTACTGGCCATCACGCTTTGTCCACGCATCCCTCACAAATTATGATCACAACACTCTGAAACATTTAAAGCTTCGTACAGACTAGTGCGCCAGGAGCACGCGTTTTTCACTTTTCATCAGCTGATGTTATGCTTAATAAATCTGCATCTTCGGCTAGGCGCACACCAGTTAGTCAAGACAAGACAAGGTATGATCAGACACGTTCAGTCATAATACTTCACATAGTTGCTTATGGAGACAAGTCTAATTGCAATGAATAATCTGTGTGAGTTGCGTCATAAGCAACAATGTGAAGTATTGTGACTAAACGTGTCTCATCATGTCTTGTCTTGTCTTGACTAACCGGTGTGCGCCTAGCCTTAGGGTGGACACACACCAGTTGGTCAATACAAGAGTAGTCATGATTAGTCACAATTCTTCACATAGTTGCTTATGAAGACATGTCTAATTGCAATGACTAATCGGTGTGTGTTGCGTCATAAGCAACTATGTTAAGTATTGTGACTAATCTTGACTAGTCTTGTCTTGACTAACTGGTGTGTGCCTACCCTAAGGCTAGGCGCACACCGGTTAGTCAAGACAAGACATGATCAGACACGTTTCGTCACAATACTTCACATAGTTGTTTGTGACGCAACTCACATAGGCAACTATGTGAAGTATTGTGACTAATCGTGACGACCCACCCTAGTCTTAGGATGGGCACACACCAGTTAGTCAAGACAAGACATGATCAGACACGTTCAGTCACAATACTTCACATTGTTGCTTATGAAAACATGTCTAATTGCAATGATTAATCAGTGTGAGTTGCGTTATAAGCAACAATGTGAAGTATTGTGACTAATCGTGACTACTCTTGTATTGACCAACTGGTGTGTGTCCACCCTAAGGCTAGGCGCACACCGGTTAGTCAAGACAAGACAAGACATGATGAGACACGTTTAGTCACAATACTTCACATTGTTGCTTATGTGAGTTGCGTCACAAGCAACAATGTGAAGTATTGTGACTAAACGTGTCTGATCATACCTTGTCTTGTCTTGACTAACTGGTGTGTGCCCATCCTAAGACTAGGGTGGGTCGTCACGATTAGTCACAATACTTTACATAGTTGCCTATGTGAGTTGCGTCACAAACAACTATGTGAAGTATTGTGACGAAACGTGTCTGATCATGTATTGTCTTGACTAACCGGTGTGCGCCTAGCCTTAGGGTGGGCACACACCAGTTAGTAAAGAAAAGACTAGTCACGATTAGTCACAATACTTCACATAGTTGCTAGACAAGACAAGATGTACTAGCAAGCTATACTTCACAAGACAAGACTAATCACGTTTAGTCACAATACCTCACATAGTTGCTTATGAAGACATGTCTAATTGCAATGACTAATCGGTGTGAGTTGCGTCACAAGCATCTATGTGAAGTATTGTGACTAAACATGTCTGATCATGTCTTGTCTTGTCTTGACTAACTGGTGTGCGCCTAGTTCAACTTTTTCTTTACAAATACAGATATAATCAGCTGCGTAAAGACTTGGGCGCCACGAACAAGCGCATTCCACTTTTTATCAGCTGATTATATCTGTATTTCTACAGAAACAGTAAGGTACAGATAAAATAAGTATAGAATCAGGTGACGAAAAACAAAATACACGTGTTCGTGGCGCTCAAGTCTGTACGCAGCTCAAGGTGGATTCACACACAACTGTGACAGTGAATAGTGAAAATAAAGTTCCTACTAGTTCTAATTAAACTAATCCCATTCAGCAAGGCTCAGCGTGTATGAATAGTTTGATTAGAACTATCCTGGATTGATATAATATTGGACTAATCCCACTCAGCAATGCCCAGCGAGTATGAATACTTAAATTAGATTAAATACATTAGAATTATCCTGAATTGATATTGTATTCGGAACAAATACAAATAAAATTCACATATTGTCATTTAAAAGCTGCAGCCTAACCTCTCTCACATTTCCTTTTACCTTTAAAACAGAGCCTAATTAAACATTCTTATTTGCAACGGTGTCAGACTAAACATGATTCCGATTTCGATTAAATTTTCTTCCTGATGACTCTTGACAGAGTATAGGAAATCGTCAAGAAGGGCGATAAACGGCTCGAAACTCCCTGTGTATCAGCCGACAACGTAAACACGATGCTGTGAGAATGTTGGGCACAACGTCCCACTTGTTTCAGTTTGTCTGGAATAGGCACTAGCAGATCTGAAATCTCGCTGAACTGAGGCATTGCTCATTGAAAATGCAGCACTGCAGTCGCTTCGCCTCATTATTGAATGATGACATACAAAGCTTTCGTGTTGCCATGAAAAATGCACCACTATTGACAAAAGGGTTCGTCAAATTATTGTGGAGACAGATTATTATAGTGCTCAAAGCAGCAATGCCAAATGATATAGGTGTACTATGTTATACTGACACTAAGATTTATTGAAACACTGTAATACTATGACCTATAATTTCTTCTGTTGCTATAATTAAAATAAGGTACAGATCGTTCAGTTGAAACAACTTGACTTGATGTTTATCACTACATAAATTTCGTCATGTTTCTTAGAAATTTTCCAAATGAATTATTAGTCGTCTATAATCATTAGTTGAACAAATGAATAATCATCAGTTCGGTCATCAGAAAATTCGAATCTTTTACGTTAGTATTGAATGAAAAAGACTAAGAAATTGTCAAAAACCACAGATTTATGGATACTTAGAAAGACCGGTTACGGTTATCACACCATTGTCAATCTCTGATAGACTTTCTGAGTATCAATAAATCTGTGGTTTTTGACAATTTCTTAGTCTTTTTCATTCAATATGAATAATTACCACAATATCAACTTCTCAACTACACAAAAAGTATTATGTTAGTTTTCAAATTACTACAGGACCATAAGATCCTGGGGTTATCCAAAATCGAAATGCAAAATTCAACAGTAATCAGTGTTGTAGTTTTGGCGCGATAATAAGTCACACAAACAGAAAATCAACTAGGTTTTTACTGAGAGAATGAGCCTTCAGATTTATATTACAGATTTTCAATTTACAAACCAATTACAGATTAGAAACCAGTTGAATACATTTCAATGCGAGTAGGAAGCAGCCCTGTATCTAGGAAACAATTTGGTTCATATGAACTATGAGGACAAATAATTACATTTCTACATTCAGCTATCAAATGACCACACATGAATTATTCTCTTTCTAACTGCCTTCAGCCTTAATACACAATATAGTGAGGTCCACGTTATAATGGCAGTGGATAAAGATAGGAGAATAGCGATGTCGATTCTCTGCATTAATTAATTATATTTCTACACTGTCAAAAACATAATTGGCATCGTTGTGGACCTAGAAAAGGATAGTACCACTGGCTTTGTCGAATGATAGACGAGGATAGCAAAACCAAAGTTGAACAAATACTGTCATTATAACGTGGACCTCACTATAGTAGTTACCCAAACACTACTAAAATTCCCAACACATCCCTTTAATTACTAAAATCGTAATTTCGTCTGATAATTTCGAATTATACATTATCAAATGGACTACAACAGGCACAGAACTATGGCTATATCATTCAGAGTATATCAACTGATAGAGTAACAGTTCCGGATTTAAACGAATGACTGGCTCATCTATCACCATTTAAACCGAGATTATGCACAATATGGGCCATAATGACGGAATCTAGTGTCGATTCTATCGATCTAGATTCCTAGATTCTACAATCTACTATCGATTTATAAATGTTTAATAATTAAAGGTGATGGTTTCTCGATCCATTACGAGCTACAATGATTGTATCAACACACATTTTAATGTATTTTACAAGACTTACAGTCAATAATTTAAAGTAAATAAGCAAATTCGTTTACTTCGTGACTGGAGTAGCCTACTTTCGAGCGGCAAGCGTTCATTTTCAACAGTTGACTGTTTAAAATCATTATTGAAAATGAACGCTTGACGTTCAAAAGTAGGCTACTCCAGTCAAGAAGAGAACAAATTTGCTTATTTAGTTAAAATAATTAACTGCTCGTGGTGTAAAATATATGAAAAATGTGTGTTTAATAATTATTAAAAAAATGTATTGACTTCAAAACTAGGCAAATCACCGAGTATTCTGGAGATAGTGGAATGGGATATACTGATAAGGCTAATTGGGAATATTATGCTTTGTTGTGAATAGGTGTTTTCATTTGTTGTTACATGACAACTGAGAAACCTATTTTTCATGAGTTCATGAATGAGTTAAATTCAATATTATTGTGACCCACAATCAGGAGAATGGATTCACCAAATCTATGGAGACAAAGCAATGGGATACCTATCTGATAGTGGAATAGGATATACTGATGAAGGGAGTTAGGAATATTATGTTTTCTTGAGCATTGTTGTAATTAGGTATTCTCTATTTTATTGTTACATGGCAACTGAGAAAGATATTTTCCCTGAGTTTATAAATTACTTCAATTCACAATTATTGTGACCAGCAATCAGGTGATTGGACTCAGCAAATCTATGAATATAGTGCAAATGGGATACCTATCTGATAGTGGAATAGGATATACTGATAAGAGGAGTTAAGGGGAATTGTGAATATTGTGAATTTTGTAATTGGGTCTTTTTTATTTTATTGTTAAATGGCAACTGAGAAACCTATTTTCCGTGCGTTTATGTGTCGATTGAATTGAGTATAATAGTGACCCAGATGGGACTCACCAAATCATGGACAACAAGTTGGTCGACTAGGGTGGTGGAGCTTGGTTGAGGCGACAGTTTAGACGTGGGGCTTTTCACGGCAATGTCATCGATCTTGGACGACCATTCTAGGGCGGCTGGTGCGAATCGTAAGGCGGCAAAACGGCAACATTTCGGCACAAAGTTGAGTTGAACGGAGGCCGCGTGACGTGACGTGACGTGACGGCTCGGCAGTCGGATGCACAATGGCCGACACCGACGCCACACAAGATGGCAGCCGCCGAGCGGGAAAACGCAAATTTCCCACCGGCGCCCGAAATTTCCCTACAAGGCCAAGGAACACCCCCACCCTCACTACGACGATAATAAATAAGATATTCCACCGGCGAAGCGTCTGTCAGCGAAGTGGAAAAATAATCACGACTTATTCTGGCCGTGTGCGTCCGCTACGCCCGCCGACTCCCCAAGTGCTCGTTATTGTTGGAAATCTGATAAGGTACAACACTACGTCTGCAATTTCCTCAGCACTAGTACTGTACTTCAGTGGATACAACAATAACCATTAGTTGAATTTTGAACACCACTCGACTTGTCTACAGCGGCGATTTGCAGCTTCCAAAATCAGCACACGCACTCGAACATATAATGGCTTATATTATTAATGGCTCAACGTAACAAGAGTTTACTAGAGATAAAAATCATTCTTGTCTCAACTATACTTCGATAATGTGATTAGATTAGATTAGATGTCTTTATTTATGTATGTTACAATAGATAGAGATGACAATGTGATAGATGATAAGGTGTTCATGACTAAGTTATGACTATTCAGATGTTTATCCCAAAAACTTTAAAAAATTTCCCTGCACATCTTGTTGCAGTTATCATTATGTCATAGGAGATTCAAAGCTGACAATAAGACTACTAAAAATAAGCTAATATTACACAAACTGCTTTTTAATGCAAGACTAGTTACACAAACATCGATTTTTTCTGTCCTTATAAATTCTATTAGAATGAACATAGCTTGTCAAACATGTGTTTGACAAGTTCCATTCAATCAGATGAAATTTATAAGAACGACAAAAAAACGTACACTGTCCAAAAATCGATGTGTATGTAACTGGCTTAATAAGTAAATGATTTATTGAAAATCAGATGGATATAAAGTTGGGAAGCTTAACCACTTGCTATCAGTGAATCAAGATATCAACACTGTAAGTTAACACAGATTATTTTCTATTACCCTACCTCACTATCTTGATATTATTCTTGATATTATTCTTGATATTATTCTAATCATCAACGGTTTCTTTAATAAAATAGTTAATTTCCATTATTTATCCTAAGTTCATCTTTTTAACCATATTTGGACTATTATTATCAAAATTATGGAGAGAAACAGTTTTGGGTTTATCCTGTTGATTCTTTACCAATCATCAATTTGTTATTGTGATTGTGAAATTAAATAAATGAATGAATCTTGATATCATTCTAACTTAAAGGTTGTTGATGACTTAATTTCCAATTTATTATTTATAGTTGGTGGAGATTCAATAGACTACAACATCTGGGTCTTTGTTTACCAGGTTATTTTGGAACATCAATTCCATCGCAATATAGAGTTTTATTGGAAATAGGAGACGATTTTGACAGGTTGTCATCAGTCTTGATACAACTGAAGACGATTCAAATAGGTTGTTATCAATCATGAAACGATCTCGAATATCGTTTGAAAAATAATATCTCTCGGGGAAAAGTTGACTCTTTGATTTCGATAGAGCAGGAAATATCAAACTGCGCAAAATACAGTTCACTGCGAGACACTCCTTGAAGCTAGCGGAAATGATGAGTTTCACTTTCCAATTTGAGATCATTCCTCCCTTGAAGAGATTCTCTGTATATGGAATTCTCAAATATCAAGCTGTGATTCCAAGGCAATATTTCCTCTGAAAATGTTTGGAAAATCCTGCAAAACGCAGAGAACGAAAATAGATGGGCAGAGGAGAATTATTCGCAGATTCTCAAACATCGAGCTCTAATTCTAAGACAATATTTCCTCTGAAAATGTTTGGAAAATCCTGCAAAACGCAGAGAACGAAAATAGATGGGCAGAGGGGAAAATCTAGATTTTTGTAAATGTTCAATCCATATCAGATAAGATGGTTGGAAGATGACCACCCTTTCCCTCTCATAATAAATAATATCCTGCCATTCTCGTTTCATGAAACCACAAATATCATTTTTCGTAGTTGGCATTTCTGTCTAAGGGTTGACATTCTGGTGAAATGAAATTCTGTTTCGTCTGTGACAAAATGGAGACCTCTCCATTCGCATTTGCAGTGAACTGAAGCTGCAGACGACATGTCACTTCCACTCGACCGACCCGTTCTACTCGCTTCACCCGCCACATTTCCAGCCTCCATATTTGTCACTCCACAATCTCGAAAAATATATTTGTAGTCGATGATTTCGACTTCCATTTGCATACATATTGAGGTTTGATATTCTGCTATCATCTATCAGATCAATCATATCAGAAGCGTTATTCCAATAGTTATCAAGCCAAGAGAATGAGGAAAAGTTCGAAATATTCTACAAAAGACTTATTGCAATCATGAATATATTTATAATATTACTGATCTAATGGTTACTTACTCTAATGGTTTTCACTCAAATAGAAGAGCATACTGTGCGATCAGACTTACCTGGAAATGAGAAAATATTTGAATTAATCAAATGGCACGTAAAAAAAATTCAATTGGTACGAAAATAACATGATAGCTTGACAAGAAGGTGAGATTTTAGGTGTACTCCCATATGCGGATAAGCTCTTTGAACTTTGCATATGCATATTATTTTCAGTCTGAATTTGCTCTGTCTGTGTGTATCTATGAGTTATTTTGTAATTTGTATGACTGACAATAAATAATTATTTATATTTTTTATTAGATCTCTTAAGACATTCTTCTGAACATATGAGCTCAAGTAGGGTGATCTCAACTAACGTTGGCAGACACCGTTGATTACCCCACCCCGTTGGTTAGACGTCTAGATTAGATTTGAGAGTTATTCAAAATCTGAGTTGTTCAAAGATAAACTAGTACAAAGGAATACTAAGATAACATTCTCAAAAATAGTTTTTCTGGGGCATATTCAAGTCGAATACAAGTGGTTCAGGAATGTACCCTATTCTAGTCTTCAAGTTCTGGAGAATCGATATATTTTCAGGATGAAACTAAGAAAACTCAAAGAATCAAAAGGTCAAAGAGTATTTTCTCAGGTTTTAAAAATGTTGAAGAGTGAATCCGCGTCTTGGTTTTTCAGAACATTTTAGATTCCAAATGAGTGTCTCAATATACATACATTCAGGACCTTTTTGAGATATGACCTCCGCAAATCAATCCTTTACACAATGATATTTGAATTTCACCGTCTACTAACTAGCCTTCAAAGTAAACAATGAAATGGGGTGAGAATGAATTCTAGAGCTGGTGGAAGAAAATTCAAATTTTATTAAAAGTATCCAATTATAACAGCCAAGATAAATTTTTAATGATGCAATATAACCACACAACAGTGTGTTCATTAAAACTTTCTAAATTGTTGCCGTCAAGAAAAACCAAGCTTTTGTCAAGAACAGAGAGCGGTTCGCCATTCATTTGTCTACTGCGTTCATTGCTATTTGAAGTATTCATTTTCCGGACAGCTCATTCTGTCGTCTTGGTTTGAAAAGACTTGACAACATTGTGCAGCAAAAGCTCTGCAGATACTTCTTCTGCTTTTCGAACAGGGAGGAATATTTAATCAAGAAAGTTCGGTTCAGCTCTTGCCATCTAGAACAATCATTCCTCAGTCGCCCACGACTACATGCCTATTGTTCGAGTATTTCAAATAGCTCCAACAGAACATACTACAATCAAAATGAGAAAAACATCAATTATAGTTTTAATAATTGAGAATGGATGCATTCAAGTTAGGTCAGGTTACTTACTCTGAACTTTCTAGTTGACTAAACATGTTAAATCATTCAAACGTTTCACATTTTCAATTAAATTGGAAATTTGTAATCGAATTTATTTTTCAAGCCGATAGAATTGATAAAATAAGAGCTAGATCATTATCAAGAGCGTTTTATCAAGCGTTTTTTCCAGGACTTTTTTCAGACGCCAACCCAATCAGCCAGTCGAAGAGCTTTCTGCACTGCCGACTCTAAAAACGCCGTCTGAAAACGCCTGGAAAACACTCAATACGGTCTGGCCCTAATGCTAGCAGGAAATTTATATTTTTTTCTAGTCGATAGAATGAATTGAAGTATTCTAGCAGACATTATTATCTTTGATAATCAACTTTTCTCATAGAGGACTGTGTAATCTCATAAGATTTGAATCTGCTGATAAAGTAGTGGTTATTGATAATTGATCGGCATAGATGAAATTATTCTACAATAAAAAATATGAAATGAATACTCAATTCATTATTGATCCTAAATAATTAAGATTCTAGCCAGACTAAACACTAAGTCATCAGATCATTACAGTTCTTATAAGCAGTTGACTAATCATCAGCATCAGAAGCAGCAGTAAAATAACAGATTTGTGGATCTTCATGCTTAGCTGTTCTAACTGGAAAATTCAGCACAAATTGAGAGTGGTCTTTACTCAGAAGACTTGAACAAATCTCTAATCCGCACTCAAATTCTAAATCTAAGATTACGGGACTGATCTTCGAGAGAGTAATGAAAAGAGCTGTAGCAGTTAGTAAGAAAGGGTGACACAGAAAAGAGTCAGCTTCAATGATCTCAAGCAACAGTGAACTGCCAAACGGTTTTGTTACTTTTTTCATTAGCGCTGAACTTTAATATACCTTAATTAAGCTAAGTGTTCGTCGAAGAGGAATTCTTTTGTCGGAGACAAACTCTCGGCCAGAATTCAAGGCTTTCTCGACGCCAAACTAACTCTAATATCGAACCTGAATTCCGACATACTCTATCAAGACTTTCTTGAAGAGACAGAACTAAGGATACTGAAATTTACAAAACTTTTATCCTATATCTGGTACAATATTTTAGAAGATACGTGACACGACGTGACCCCAAGTTTGCCCGATGACTTAATATAACACGAGCATATCACAATAGCCACATTGAAACGAAACCAGCACGTATGATCATTTTAATATGATAGTAATTCATCTTGACAGGCTCGGATCACGTCATGTCACGTCTCAATATGCAACTGACCTGATCACGTTGAAATGGTCACCTTAAAGGCTGTGCAAAGGCTAAAAATAGACTTTCTACTCGCGATATTTTTCAAAGTTTTTAGATTTGTATATCATCAAGCTATTGAAATGAAAAAGTTTTCTCAGATACCTTTTTTCCGATCATTACTTTTTGAGATATGAGCGCCAAAAAATTAAATTTTTGGGACAGAACATTTCAAATTCGGTAAGAGATAAATACATGAGATTCCGAGGATAGATTCTTCATGGTATAGAAAAATAAATATAAATAAATATATTGTTGATATACAAAAATAAAATTTTTGTGAGAATATCAATGTTTAAGATATTTATTCAATTTATTAAAAATAACCAAAAATAACTAACTTTTAGTTGAGTTATTTTTGGTAAATTGAATAACTTTTTCAAAAATTGATATTTTCAGAAAATGTTTGTTTTACTAGATCAACAATACTATGAAGTATGTACTACGATGTATGTTGTAAAACGTATCTACTAATAAAGTTTGAAATCATTTTCTTGGGAATTCAAAATATGAAATGTCGAATGGATGTAATCTAGCTGATAAGACACGAATAAGTACGTCGAATATGTGAAGAGACATGTTAATAGAAAATAATTTTAGATTCAGGGTTATTGAAAAGGGGCAGGTAAACTATGAATAAATTACAAAAATATTATCTTCAACCACATCCCTTTTCTTTCAGTTTCAATATCATGGTTGCTATTTTTTCTTTTTTGTTTATTCATTGCTTTGCTCTACATTGTATATCAGTCCACAGACAAACAGCCCAGTCGCAACAAAGAAGAGCCTCTGGTAGACTGATATTTTACAGAGCCTATTGTGTAATGTCCTAGAAAAAAATGATAATTAGAAGAGTAAAATTTTTTTAGATAAAGTAACTGGATGAACATTTTTTATCCTATTATATTAAACGAGCAATTTTTGTATTTTTATATCTGGTTATTTATGTTCAACGGATCTCGAAAACGGCTCTAACGATTTTCACGAAATTTAGAACATAATAGGTTTATGATATAAAAATTCGATTGCACTAGGTCTCCTTGGGAAAGCTCGCTGAACGACATTAGAATGATAATTCATCCTTGGTTGAAACAGCTGAGACTTTCGTCGTCAGTGGATAGTAAAAAAGTGAGTGAGCGAGTGAGTATGTGAAAAATCAAAATATGCCATCCCCGAAATTCATAAATGACGTGTAACCAGCTGTGAAATATAAACACGATCATTTTAGAGAATTGTGTACTGTTTATCAATAAATAAAAATAACCAGCGAAGCTCGGTGCCCCGATATTATGTTTGAATACAAACTGTCATCGACGATTTACGACACCATCTACGTTTAAACAGAGATGAACTAAATCATATAACTATAGAATTAGTTTCTCAATGGTTTCACGCTGAACCACGTTTACTTGAAAATGTCTCATTGATTATAATGTGTTTTATTCTGTGTTTAAACGTTCAGCTAATTTTCCACAGTTTAAACTGAGCTGGGCTTTAGGCAATTGTAACCAAAGCCAGAAGTCCAAAATTGGAAAACATTTTACTGTCAAAACAACCCAGAGAAGATTGAACCGCTATCGAATACTTGGAAGTATCAAGTGGAGCCTGCCTTATGAGTTTGCGAATCATCCAAATAGCAATTAAGCGGAGAAAGTTGTTTGCTTTGTGAAGCGTGAACTGGCTGCATTACTGAAATTAGATTTGGGAATAATGTTTGCTTTGAGCGCAATAATTGGATGAAAGTGAAGCCCGAAATGACAAACGAACAAGTGCTATAGTGAGGTCCACGTTTTAATGGCAGTATTTGTTTAACATTGGTGTTGCTATCCTTGTCTATCAATGGACAAAGCAGATAGCGCAATCCTTTTCCAGCTTTGCAACGTTGCCAGATCTGATTCAGAATGAATAAATGAAATTATTTCCTCCTCAAATTACAAATGTAGAAATTAAATAGTATCTTGGAAATTATACTGATTACGTATCCAGTAGTGTGATCAGATAATCGAAGTATAATTAACAAGGTAAAAACATTATCAACTTGACAAAATATTCAATCTCGATTGAAAAAATGTATCATAAAATAATTGAAAAATATGTTTTTCTGACCAATAAAATATAATTGATTTTTTAAACAAGGATGAACAGCTGATATTACATCAAATATATAGAAGACACTATCTAGGCAGAGAATCGGCAACGCTGTTCTCCAATCTTTCTCCACTGTCATTATAACGTGGACCTCACTATACCAGCAGCAGTAACAGCAGAAGCCAATGCTAACAGAGGCGCACGTGGAAATGAGCTTGCCAACACTGTTCTGCTATCATATTAACTTGTGCGCTCACAGACAAGCAATCAAAGCAATCGAGCTTCACTAACATCAACTTGCTGACTAACTCAAGTTTGCTTCTCTCAGTTTGTTCTTTGACTGCGAGCAATCCAATTTGCTAATATTCAAAATTATGCCAACTACAAATACTCCTCAGAAACGATTGTGTGCATTGGAGTGGAAAGACGGATTCAACCGATGGCCTGGGTAAACTTTAGGTCTATTCCTATTCCATGAATTCTGAACGTGAAGTTTATGAAGTTGTGTGTTAATTTGTATGTGATATAATTGGTAATGGATTCAAAATTACACATCAACAAATTAGCCTTAGAAACCTAACCTAACCAATGGCAATGGCCTGGGAAAACTTTGGTTATATTGTTAAAACCTAACCTAATCAATGGCCAGGGAGAACTTTGATTCTATTGCTATTCCATGAATAATTCTGAATGTAAAGTTCGTGAAGTTGTTTGTTAATTTGTGTGTAATATAATTAATAATGGATTCAAAATTACTCATTAACAAACCTTAGAAATCTAACCTAACGAATGACCTGGGAAAACTTTGGTTCTATTGTTAAAACCTAACCTAGTTGATGGCCTGGGTGAACTTTGATTCTATTGTTATTCCATGAATAATTCTGGACGTATAGTTCATGAAGTTGTATGTGAATTTGAATGTGATATAATTGGTAATGGATTCAAAATTACACATCAACAAATTAGCCTTAGAAACCTAACCTAACCAATGGCAATGGCCTGGGAAAACTTTGGTTATATTGTTAAAACCTAACCTAATCAATGGCCAGGGAGAACTTTGATTCTATTGCTATTCCATGAATAATTCTGAATGTAAAGTTCGTGAAGTTGTTTGTTAATTTGTGTGTAATATAATTAATAATGGATTCAAAATTACTCATTAACAAACCTTAGAAATCTAACCTAACGAATGACCTGGGAAAACTTTGGTTCTATTGTTAAAACCTAACCTAGTTGATGGCCTGGGTGAACTTTGATTCTATTGTTATTCCATGAATAATTCTGGACGTATAGTTCATGAAGTTGTATGTGAATTTGAATGAGATTTGATTAATAATGGATTCACAACTACTTATAAATAAATTCACACAACAGTGGTTGGAGTATGATATCTAACATCTAATATAGGATGATATATGATTAGATTAGTGACGAGTTCTCAGTAATCCTGTTGGAAGGGTGATCCTTGGGGTCAACTTCAAGAGTAATCACTACATCTAGGCTTCTCATCTGTAGCAGTTTTCAGAGAGCGAGTTTTTTTTGGTTTTTGTCTCAAAAGTCTCAATGAAAATTCAAAAATACTGATGGAAAATATACGGAAATGTTCGAGCATCTTTTTGATATTATTCATTCCAGGCTTTTATAACAAGTGTTTTGGAATAAAATTGTTCTGTGGTTTGATTAGAATTGATTGACTTATGATTTCGAAGCGATAAGAAGATTTTGGCAAATGATTACTGGCTTCAACATATCAGATATGTTCACCGTATCAGTATTGCCGACTGATCAAATTACATAGATTGCCACTGTAATAATTTCAGGCTGATATAAGACAGATATGTAAATGAGCTGCAATAGGGACTTAATACACAACTTGTGAAACTACAGCTTTCATCTTCCAGAGATGAAAAAGCATAATAAATAATATAGCTCCATATCAGTTTCATAAAAAAACATATATTATTGAGAAGACTTAGGAGGAAAAGAAAGTTTTTTAAGTAGTTTTCCTGGGTGTACTTCAAACCTCAAGGGTTCGATGAAATATAGCACAAAGGTTGTCTTACAAAAGGAGAAAAGCAATCTCAACAGAATACAGATAAATGTGATAATATGCGGAATGATCCGTGGTCTGATGGATAGAGTGCTTGCGTAGCAGCCTAGAGATCCGGGGTTTAAACCCGCTCATCACCAAAAGTTTTTGACCAGGTCATTCCCGTGTTATCGGATGGGCACGTTAAACTGTCGGTCCGGGATGAAGCATGACAGTCGTAAGGCCTATTGACGGCTCAAATGATATATTCAGGCGAGTTGGGGGACCTTCCCGCAAGAGACTACACCAACAAAAGCCACACGATAATAGAATCATAGAATATAAATAAAAGAATCATATCTTGATTACGATGATACATTTTCATCTCTCAGGAAGATCAAAGGACTTAGGAATGAAAACAAATTTAAGTTTGATTATTGAGGATTCTCAATTCTACAATAGACAAGGGTAATAGAATGAATCGATATTCAGCTTCTCCATCTAAATACCTGTGTTGCCGTCTCAGCACTTGTGCACTGTAATGAGATGGAAGGATCAAAGTTTGTCGAGAGATGCTGACAGTTACCAAGTGGGCAACTAGAAACGTTTGAAACTTTATCAAACAGATTTACATGGACCCTCGTTCCGCTCACTCGAACAAGCAAATATGATTAGAAGACAACTTTGTCGTATCGAGTTGACGTACTCTAACTACTGTATCAGCTCCTTCTTGTATGTCTTCAGAAAGCTGCCATGTTGCTGGCAACATTATATAATGTTACATTTCGATGCAGAAATTCTGTAGCTTGAATTAGGAAAACTGGAAAGGGAGATGTTCAAATCAGTAGTGCAAGAGTTGACGTACTCTAACTGCTGTATCAGCTCCTTCTTGTATGTCTTCAGAAAGCTGCCATGTTGCTGGCTGGCAACATTATATAATGTTACATTTCGATGCAGAAATTCTGTAGCTTGAATTAGGAAAACTGGAAAGGGGATGATCAAACCAGTGGAGTGCAAGAGTATTCTATCTTTGATCAGGGCATCAGGACCAGAGCCATGTGCAGAATCTGCAAATGCACAATGCATTTCCATATTGTGCTTTCAAATTATCAAATTGTAATCAGCAAAGGTTGACCAATGCATTTTTCAAATTTAGAAAAATCCCAATTTATGAAACAAGAACGATTAATTTTTCAGAGATTTTAACTGGCATGGCATATGGAAGAGCGTACTTGACTGAATATCATGAAGAGGGGGTGGGGGATGAAGAAAACTACAAAAACTTGATGAGTGTTGATTCGCCAACAAAATTAGAAAAAAATTCTCATACTTCTCCAGTTATTTGAGATCTAGTTGATTTGTGAATGGATTTGGAGTGATTCAAACTCTCAAATTATAAGCAATTTAATGGACATTCACACTGTGTACTTTATTTGAATTGGAATTTACAGTGACATAAATTTGATTTTAAAGTTTGTATAAACTAAAACGGGAAGTAAACCAACCTCTTTGTATGTTTCAATGGAACAAACGGCAATAAAATATTCTATTCTGTAGAAAGAAAACCACCTTTCATGGGATACAATAGCTTTAAAAATGGTAATGAGATCCGATCAAAAGAGTGAGAATACTTTTCACAATAAATCAACTAGAATTTAATTATGTTTTGCAAGGAGAATTACTTGGTTATTTCTCGTATAAGAAACGAAGGGGTGAGAGTGAATTAACTCCCGCTCTAAAGACTATTCAGTGGATTGAAAACAGCAGCAGTTGAGAGTGCGCTAAATTGTAATGTTGTAAATGTCAGCCACCGTGACCTACGGGAGAACTCATCAAAATGCTAGCCGTTTTTCTTACTAATGAATTGCTCGACAGAGACCAAGTAATTAACGAATGAAAATTGCGTTCGGACATGATTCACTTTGTCGATAGTTTCCCGCGCAATTTCCCGCCACTCGGCCAACCTGCGTGCAAACGAGCAAATGCAAACGGCCGTTGCCATGGCGATGCGGTGAGCGAGTGAGGCGCACGCCCGATTGGCTTTGCATTATTAAAAACGACGGTGCATCGAGAACGATTTAACGCGAAAAAACGTCCACCCGGTACAGACGAGTAGCCGAGGATTAATAGCGACCTGCCAGAGGTCAATCTTGTAAGCGCGCCACACATAACTGACCACACTGCCTAATACAGATTAGTAGACATGAATGAACATAGGTATCAACATGTATGATTCGAGTAGACACATTAGGGCTGTGCAAAGGCTAAAAATAAACTTTCTACTGCTGATATTTTTCAAAGTTTTTCGATTTGTAATCAGCAAAGGTTGACCAATGCATTTTTCAAATTTAGAAAAATCCCAATTTATGAAACAAGAACGATTAATTTTTCAGAGATTCTAACTGGCATGGCATATGGAAGAGCGTACTTGACTGAATATCATGAAGAGGGGGTGGGGGATGAAGAAAACTACAAAAACTTGATGAGTGTTGATTCGCCAACAAAATTAGAAAAAAATTCTCATACTTCTCCAGTTATTTGAGATCTAGTTGATTTGTGAATGGATTTGGAGTGATTCAAACTCTCAAATTATAAGCAATTTAATGGACATTCACACTGTGTACTTTATTTGAATTGGAATTTACAGTGACATAAATTTGATTTTAAAGTTTGTATAAACTAAAACGGGAAGTAAACCAACCTCTTTGTATGTTTCAATGGAACAAACGGCAATAAAATATTCTATTCTGTAGAAAGAAAACCACCTTTCATGGGATACAATAGCTTTAAAAATGGTAATGAGATCCGATCAAAAGAGTGAGAATACTTTTCACAATAAATCAACTAGAATTTAATTATGTTTTGCAAGGAGAATTACTTGGTTATTTCTCGTATAAGAAACGAAGGGGTGAGAGTGAATTAACTCCCGCTCTAAAGACTATTCAGTGGATTGAAAACAGCAGCA
Source organism: Nilaparvata lugens (assembly GCF_014356525.2). Lineage (NCBI taxonomy): Eukaryota > Metazoa > Arthropoda > Insecta > Hemiptera > Delphacidae > Nilaparvata > Nilaparvata lugens. The sequence continues at coordinate 15,061,903 of NC_052505.1, read as the reverse complement.
GTTGAGAGTGCGCTAAATTGTAATGTTGTAAATGTCAGCCACCGTGACCTACGGGAGAACTCATCAAAATGCTAGCCGTTTTTCTTACTAATGAATTGCTCGACAGAGACCAAGTAATTAACGAATGAAAATTGCGTTCGGACATGATTCACTTTGTCGATAGTTTCCCGCGCAATTTCCCGCCACTCGGCCAACCTGCGTGCAAACGAGCAAATGCAAACGGCCGTTGCCATGGCGATGCGGTGAGCGAGTGAGGCGCACGCCCGATTGGCTTTGCATTATTAAAAACGACGGTGCATCGAGAACGATTTAACGCGAAAAAACGTCCACCCGGTACAGACGAGTAGCCGAGGATTAATAGCGACCTGCCAGAGGTCAATCTTGTAAGCGCGCCACACATAACTGACCACACTGCCTAATACAGATTAGTAGACATGAATGAACATAGGTATCAACATGTATGATTCGAGTAGACACATTAGGGCTGTGCAAAGGCTAAAAATAAACTTTCTACTGCTGATATTTTTCAAAGTTTTTCGATTTGTATATCATCAAGCTATCAAAATAAAAAGGTTTTCACAAGAAAACATTTTTTTTCGATCATTACTTTTTGAGATATGAGCGCCAAAAGTTTAAATGTTTGGACAGAACATTTCAAATTCGGTAAGAGATAAATCCATGAGATTTAGAGGATAGATTCTTCTTGGTATTGTTGATCTAGTAAAACAGAAATTTCCTGAAAATAACAATTTTTGAGAAAGTTATTCAATTTACCTAAAATGACCAAAAATAACTTTTTTGTGTTATTTTTGGTCATTTTTGGTAAATTGAATAACTTTTTCAAAAATGGTCATTTTCAGGAAATTTTTGTTTTACTGGATCAACAATACCATAAAGAATCTATCCTCTGAATCTCATGGATATGTCTCTTACCGAATTTGAAATGTTCTGTCCCAAAAATTTTAACTTTAGGCGCTCATATCTCAAAAAGTAATGATCGGGAAAAAATGTTTTCCTGAGAAAAATTTTTCATTTTGATAGCTTGATGATATACAAATCGAAAAACTTTGAAAAATATCACTAGTAGAAAGTTTATTTTTAGTCTTTGCACAGCCTTAATAGAATAGAGACACACATGTAGTACAGTAGACGTGAATATGATGAGGTTCCCGATATAATGGACGTGGAGAAAGATGGGAGAACAGCGTTGCCGATTCTCTGCCTTGCCATTACCTCATTAATTGAGGTAAATTTTTCCAATTCTTTTTAATAATTAATTCTCAATCAATATTATCTGTAATCAATGTTTAATTCTTGACTTCAAGTTTACAAGAATAAATTCATTTTATAGAACACTTGAATCCAAGTGAACTTGACTAATGTAAACGTCCCTTAATTCAGGTGAATTTTTCCAATTCTTATCAATTTTCAATCAATATTATCATCATACATCAATGATGATCATACATCATACATCAAAAATCTTGACTTCAAGTCTACAAAATACACTCATTTTATACAAAAGTTGAATCAGAGTAAACTTGACTAATGTAACCGTCCCTTGATTGAGGTTAATTTCTCCAATTCCTATATCCTACTGTGCGCTGATTTGTGGATGAAAATGAATTCGGAGACAAATAATCTAGGTTTAAACAGTATCTTCACTCTATGATGAAATTAACAATTACATATAACAATTAAATGAACAACATACCGTAGAGGATATTCGGCACACTTGAACATCAAACAGAAAAACATTGAGTTGTCAGTCGGCGAGCGAAGAGCGGCTACTTGAACTGTAACCGGGTATCGACCACCGCTGACTGTCCCTTACTGATTACCTACCAATATTGGCTTGACAGAATACTTCACTTGGCATGTCCCAACTGACAATTGACAAAGTCGGCCCACATTCAAATGGGTCGTCGTTTGTCGATAGTTGATCCAATAATAAAGATTCTTTCCTACCTCAGCTATTTCTATTTAATGGAATCTATATTTAGAGAAGATTAACTAGTGACAGTAGAATGATAGTAATTTATAAATCAGAGAATTCAAGAGAAGTATTTAGAGAAGATTAACAACTAGTGTTAGTAGAATGATAGTAATTTGTAAATCAGAGGATTCAAGAGAAGTATTTAGAGAAGATTAACAACTAGTGATACAAAAATGACAGTAATTTGTAAATCAGAGAATTCAGGAATAAAAAGATACTTGCCTACCTCAGCTATTTTGATTTAAAGAAGCCTATATTTGGAGATTAACTACTGATAGTAGATTGACAGTAATTTGTAAATCAGAGAATTCAAGAATAAAGAGATACTTGCCTACCTCAGCTATTTTGATTTAAAGAGGCCTTTATTTGGAGATTGACTAGTAATAGTAGAAAGACATTAATTTGTAAATCAGAATTCAAGAATAAAGAGATACTTGCCTACATCAGATATTTCTATTATATTTATACAAAATATTTATATAATATTTAAACAAACCCATATTTGGAGAAGATTAACTACTAGAATAAATGCAGTTTTAGAATCAAATCAACTTGAAGAGAAGATTTCAATGGATCTAATCAAATATTAAAAAATAAATATTTAGAAGTAATATGAAAGCCTAGATGATTTTTTCAAATTGTATAAGACTGGAGATAGAGCAAACGAGTATAGAGCAAAAGCACGAATTCTGGAGCATAAAACCATAGATAAAAGATAGCATAAGCTACGGAATGATAAAACACATATGAGAAACAACCCGACATATGAGAAATATGATAAATTATGTGAACTAAAGTGTGTGAATCCAATGTTAGTTCTCATGGCTTTAGACCTTCTAAACTGGCTGGCTTTATCTAGATTTTTATTAATCTTTGTCCCGAACAAGCACTCGCTCGTTTGGTCAGCCGGGACCGACAGTTTAACGTGCCCTTCCGAGAGTGATACGGGAGTGACCAGACTAAAACTTGTTAACCCTAATCGTTGTTCAATACCTTGTATGAATTTTTTCCCTTGTCCTAATAAGATTGATTACTTTTTGGAATAGCTGTACATTTATTTCTTAAGTGGTATTTCAAATAAGCATCTTCTCCTTTTCCATATCCTTCTACCCTACATCTTTATATCCTCATATGCATCCACTATCCAAGTCTATATAATTGTACCCCTCTTCCCCACCATCGGCATTTTACACCATGCCTTTTTATGAGACTCGATAGTAGAGGAACATTAATTTATACACGGGAATTTCACCCATGTGAAGTAGATTTTTGAATTATGAAAATCATGAATTTCACTATAGTGAGGTCCACGTTATAATGACAGTAATTGATAAACTTTGATGTTGCTATCCTTGTCTATCATTTGACAAAGAAGGTATTACTATCCTTTAATGGCTTCGCAACGATGCCAAATCTGTTTTTGGCAATGTAGAAATATAATTAATTGATGCAGAGGCAAGGCAACGCTGTTCTTCTATCTTTATCCACTGTCATTATAACGTGGACCTCACTATACTGTGCAGCAGCATTTAAAAGCATCTACAGGAAATTTAGTGTTATAGTAAGTTCCACGTTTAAATAGCAGTATTCTATTAACATCGGTGTTGCTATCCTTGTCTATCATTTCACAAAGCAGATAGCACTTTCATTTTCTAGCTCCGCAACGTTGCAAGATCGTTTTATAACAATGTAGGAATAGAACTAATTAACAAAATATTTGAACTCAACTATAACAATTTATTTTCATTGGAAAATATATTTCCTTGACGAAAAAAATGTAACCGATCATTTTTACAAGAATGAACAGTTAATATTAAATCAGATATACTGGTACCCACTATAGAAGCCAGTGACAAGGCAGAGAATCAGCAACTCTGTTCTCCCATCTTCCTCCACTGTCATTATTTATTTATTCAATGATACACAAAACACAAATCATTAAAATTATTAGGGAAGGACCAACAGGCACAGTCCGAGACTGTTCCTTCCCCGAATTTTGATTCATATACTATAAAGTCCAAAAAGTAGGTTATATGTTTCATCAGAGACAAGAAATATAGAATTATTTAATTTTCTTATGCTTATACCTTATCTATGGTTTCATTCACTTTCGAATTTGAGTCCAATTATCAGTTCAAACACTAGAAAACAAGAAATTTTGTTTAACAAAAATTATAACGTGAATCATACTATAGTTTCATTACTTAACCTTTAATTTCAAAGGCACATTAATAATGATGTTGATGACATATTAACTGGAGGTGATGGAGTAACAAAATGATGCCAGCTTACAGCTGAATCGCAGCAGTGGAAAGAGGTGCCTCAAAACGCAGTCAGAAGTTGCTTTGCTTTGTGTCGGCGGTATCTATTCGACACAAAGCACGCCAAAGACGGGTATCGATCAGTGGACTCTCAGATAAACTTATTCGAGGAATTCGTGCCATCCGAACAAAGAGATGAAGCAGGAAGCGGGACCACCACAGAGCCGCCACAGATCATACAGCCTTTCCAAATAATAATCCCAGTTCGGACTCATCAATCACCTCTACTCGTTTTTCCTTACCACAGAGCGGACAATTGTTATATGAAACTCGTAACACTGGTACACTGTACCCTGTGTACACTGGTAACTGAGCTGAACATTTTTTTTAACGTAAATTCCCCTTTCAGTGATACTGTTTCAACCTTCTGAATCGATTGAAAGAATTTGATAAATTGAAAGAATTCGCTGATGATATTAATTTGAGTGGAGTACCGGAGTGATTAAATGAAGTAATACAGTAGTAGTATCCTATTATATTAAGCGAGCAATTTCTGTATTTTTATATATGTTTATCCTATACTATTAAACGAGCAATTTCTGTTTAGATGTTTATATTATGTTTGTATTTCACCGGATCTCTAACGATTCTCACGAAATTCAGAACATAGTAGGTTTATGATATAAAAATTAGATTATACTAGGTCTCATCCTTGGGAAAACTCGCTGAACGACATTAAAAGGATAATTCATCCTTGGCTGAGACAGCTGAGACTTTCGTCGTCTGTGGATAGTAAAACGTGAGCGAGTGATTCTGTGGAAAATCAAAATATCGTATCCCCGAAATTCATAAGCTGACGTATAGCCAGCTGTGAAATATAAACACGATCATTTTAGAGAATTGTGTTCTGTTTATCAGGTGCCCAGATATTAGTAGTTTATATACAACAGTTTTATTATTGTTACATTTGTAACTGAGCAGAAAATTTTGATGTCAATTCCCCTTTCAGTGATACTGTTTCAACCTTCCAAATCTATTGAAAGAATTTGATGAATTGAAAGAATTCGCTGATGATATTAATTTGAGTGGAGTGCCGGAGTGATTAAAAGAAGTAAAACAGTAGTAGTAGTATAGTAGTTTATACAACAGTTTTAACATCGTTGCATGAATTCATTGGTAACTGAGCTGAAAATTTTGACGTCAATTACCCTTTCAAAGATTCCTTCCAAATTGATTGAAAACGTTTGATAAATTGGAAGAATTCGCTGATGATATTGAGTGGAGTACCGGAGTGATTAAAAGGTGGAATAAAAAGAAGTAATACGGTAGTAGTATAGTAGTTTATACAACAGTTTTATAATGAGGGTCTTTAAAGCACGAGTTAGATGTAGAGTTAAGGCTGTGTCTTAAGGCTGTTCGGCACACTTTTTTTTATTTAAATTGGATAATCTTTCTCAATATAATTGTTAAGATCATTACAAGAATGAGAAAAAGTGGCTACTGAAATTTTCAAGTGTTCTAATAAACGAGTTATGTGTTGTTGAAGTGCTAACTCCGTTTTCTTTCCAGATTATAAACGGTTTTGACTATATTAACAGAACTTTTAAAAAAATGTATCTTTCCAAACTAAAACATTTTATTCCCCATAACGTTCATAAATAAAAAAGTAAAATTTTTGTAAATTCGATAACATGTTTATTTTGACATAAAAAGCGGAAAAACGCATATTAGAACAAAGCCAATTTGAAACCGTTTATGATCTGGAAAGAAAACGGAATTGAGGTCTTCAGCAACCCATAACTCGCTTATTAGACCACTTGAAAATTTCAGTAGCTACTTTTTCTCATTCTTGTAATGATCTTAACAATTATATTGAAAAAGATTATCCAATTTAAATAAAAAAGTGTACCGAATAGCCTTAAACATCTCACGCTTTCAAGACCATATAAAACTGTTGTATACACTATTTTATCTACGACCATTCAAGTAAAGTATCACACTGCTGACTTGTTTTGAAAGGTTAGAAATCAACCAACTAGCCTGCATATTATGGTGAAAAGATTGAAATGACCATATAGGTAAAAAGCTAATCAGAAAGAGTGAAAAGTAAACTTGAAACACTGAAAACAAGACAAACTGAAAACTTGACGAATTGAGAACTTGACAATCAAATACTGCCATTATAAGGTGGACCTTACTGTTAGGTCCTTTTCTACGAAAATTATTAGATCTAAATAATGGAGTATTAAATAATTAAATCTACCTATTAAAGAAGAAGAAAAAATAATAATACAAAGTGATTATGTAATAAATATTGTCAACTAATTTTCCCTATGGATAAAATCCGTCAGGGGGATAACTCTACCTATAAACATTAATCATTAACCTAACATATCATTCATAGTACTCTCGCCCATTTCATTTAATAAGTTCCCTAAAAACTGGGCCTAAATCTCTTAAATTCAACAAAATTGTAACGTGGACCTCAATATAGTTTTTTACTTTCCTTGCCCTATTACCATAGGTAAGAAAAGTATTGCTTTCCAAAAAAATTTAAGGTACCCCAATTCCATTTTCTATACGTTTCAAGGTCCCCTGAGTCCAAAAACATGATTTTTGGGTGTTGGACTGTGTGTGTGTGTGTGTGTGTGTGTGTGTGTCTGTGAACACGATAACTCCATTCCTAATTAACCGATTGACTTGAAATTTTAAACTTAAGGTCCTTATACCATGAGGATCCGACAATAAGAATTCAATAAAATTCAATTCAAAATGGCGGATAATGGCTAAAAAACCATATTTTTCACGGTTTTCTCGAAAACGGCTCTAACGATTTTCTTCAAATTTATACCCTAGATAGCTATTTATAAGCCCTATCAACTGACATGAGTCTTATTTCTGGGGAAATTGCAGGAGCTCCTTAATATTCTTGAGAAGAATGAATTTTGTTAAATTTCTATAACGATTTTCTCAAAAATGACTTGACCGATTTTTTTTTAATTAATACCGTGTATAGTTATTTATCAGCTCTATTAACTGGCATGAGTCTCCTCCCTGGGAAACTAACAGGGGGTCCACCCCATCCCTGAGAAATTTACTTTGTAACCTACTTCTCGTGCGTGAGGTAGGTAGGTAGAGCAGTTTATTCAATAGAACACATGTCGATATTTTATTTGTAGAACAGCTGTTTTGACAACTTTTTAAAATCCTCAAATTTCATAATTCAAACATAGGAAAAAGTACTCTTAAAACAATAACAATAGTATAATCATAGTTTCAATTATTTAGCCGCCAATCGGCATAATGTTATTCCCCGAAATTATCCTCGTTTAAGAATGAGGCTTATAGATCAATGAGCAAGGAAAGTTGTGTGAGTGTACCACATCAGATTTTTAGCTAAAGTTTAGCTGAAGTAGTTACATATTGTAGTGAGTTAGAGGTTTGCAAAGATGCCTCAATATCTAGGTAGCACTATAATACAACGGACGCAGTCGGCCTGTTGATGGTAGCAGCGGGAAAGCATGATGGCTGCCTGTGACGACCTCTAATCGGATTTTGTGGGCGCCAGGTATTGTTTTAATCAGCCGTTACGACCGAGCAACTACATACTGTTACTGTTACTGTACTACCCACATCAAGTCCCTCGAGAAACTTCCAACGCACTGTTAATTAATCTACCGTTTCCAAAATGGATTACCATCATCAGATTACACATAAACTTCAGTTATAGTTACCCAGAAATAGGTTAATTGAAACCATGAGCAGCTTTCGAGAAATGGAGAAAATTTTTCCCCAGCATTGGGGAACATTATTTTTATATTATACCATTTTCCCCCCATCAATAGCATAGGTGGAAATAATTTGTTTACCCCAAAAAATCTCAAGGTACTTACGATAGGCCACTAACGATAGGAAAAGTGTGTTGAAAATGTGTGTTCACACATAGTAGTGTGAGCTTCGAACAAACTTTTTGAGGTAGTTCTTTGTATATTTATTTTATTTCTACTTTTATATTGTTTATTTCTACTTCGCTGCTGTATTCGAGGTTGGAGTATTTCTGTATCATTATGGACAAAAATCTTATCATGATTAAATTCCACGAGAACCAATCAGATATTTTTTTCTGAGAAGAGGGCTTCTCTGATTGGTTTTCGTGGCATTTGATCGACATTTAGGGCCGGTTTCCGAGCTCGGGATCTATAAGTTCTGTACTTACAGAGTCCAGGACTGAAATAAGCTCTCGGGTTTAAATCAACTTTCTGAGTCACGGATTTATGCTCTAAACTCCTGGGTCTATTGAGTTCTCGACTTATTTGAGTCCAGGACTTTAAGGCAGTAAACATGAGGGAAATTCTCAATATTTTGCTGTTGTATTGTTGGCATTAGGCCTATAGCAAAACAGCTGATTGCAGCGGGATAATTCAAATGCTCTCCAAACTGTTTTGTGACAATTATTTTGTGAAAATACGTTTTGATTTCTTTGTATTGTGTAGATCTATAAATTCAAAGCAAACCTAACCTTTTGAAATATGGATAAAAAAATAGGCATTTCATTTTACGTTATGCTATTATTCATCATTGATCCTTGCCATTGATTTTGGAATAAAAATTTTAGTATGTTTTGAAAAAAAACTGGAATAATAATTTATTATTGTAATATTATTATTATTATGTTGAATATGCCATTGATTAATAATATTCACATTGGGAGATGTGATGATGGCCATTCCAAGGCAATCCTTGTATTATTTTCCTTGAACATTTCTAGGTTATGTTATACAGTCGTAAAATAAGGTTAGTTTTTTTAAGCATAATATTGTATGAAGAACTTTATACATAAATAAACTTGCAAACTGTAAATTATGAATTTAGATGGACTAATTCAAATAATTTAGGTATTCAATGACATTTATTTGTCCATTCATCTACTCCAAAACAATAACTGAATTGTGTTTGTTCAGTTAAGTCTAGAACTTAAATTTAAACCCTACCCCAGTCGAGGGTTTAAAATCACGCTGTTTCAAGTCCTGGACTTAACGATTTTTGATAGATCCTTGACTCGGAAAGAGGCGAGAATCTAATTCAAGTCCTGGACTTATAAGCCCTTCACTCAGAGAGCGAATTTTTAAACTCCAGGGTCTAGCGTGATCTCTAAACTCCAGGGTCTATTTGAGTCCTCGACTACGTTAATGCTCTGACTCGGAAAGCCAATTTTCTGACTCCAGAGTTTAAAGCCGGTTGAAGTCTAGAACTTTGCTAAATCCCGAGCTCGGAAACCGGCCCTAAAACTCAACAGACTGTGCGACTGGGTGTGGAATTTGTAATTTTTCAGTGATCAATTGTTAAACAAACAACAACACTGATGTGAAAACATTTATAGATAGAATTAAGGCTATCCTCATTTATTTCTTGATTGGGTTTTTTTATTTTATGTTAGAAGCTGATTTCTAACAGCTGTTTTTCGTTTAGAGCACTACGCTGATAACACAACATGCATGACGAGGATGTGTGTACACACATGTTCAACACACTTGTCCTGTCGTTAGTAGTCACCCTTAAACGTTCCAGCAAATCAATCACTTCAATGACTGTATTACAGCAATCAAGAAATGATTATGCAATCAAAATTAGGGAATGGAATAGTAAGGTCTATAAGCCTGATTTTCCGTTTCTAATCATTTTAAAAATTAAGATGTTTTGTCATTGTTGTTAAATTATAGAGGCAATGAAGTTAATGATGGTAAAAGCCTCAACTTACTTCTGAAATATTGGTAAGTTTATTGTGGAAACAAGTTTATTATACAGACTGATTCAAGTCAGATTATTTCAAATATTCACGCCAAGCAACTCAAGGACTCTCAAGATGAATTTTCTTAATAGACTAGACCATGAATTTTTTACAAGACCAGACTATGAATTTTTACATTTTTGACCAGACCATGAAAACTCGGCATGAATTGAGCCGAATTTTCCTAATAGACCAGAACAGTATATATCATAAGTGTTCTCAATATTTTTATTGTTATGTTTTTGACGTATTCTTTATTTTATTATTCGATCACTATATTCTATTATGTTATATGACTATCCTTTTTGATGTATATTCTTTATTCTATTGAAAGTCTTGTATGGATGAATTATTATATTATGTACATTTTACTATTGTGAGATTGAAATCTGAAGTTATGTACGGTATTACCAATTGACGTTTCCGATAGCATTGTTATGCATTGAAGGAATAAAGTTATTCTTATAGTATTTATTTGAGGAATACGATTGCTACTGTAGTCTGGAGTTGCCTACTAAATTCGTCGCAAGAGAGCAAATTGCAGACAGGTAGGCGAGAATGAGAAGCACAACAACGTGGAAGGATGTGAGTGATAAATTTTGGAACACAATTTACTGGAGCAAAGGACGGCGACCCTACTACGACGTTTGACGTCACACGGCTTCTTCACTACAGTTAGCATCTCCCGCTATTTTACAACTTCAAGCCACTAAAATGACAACAGAATTTCTCTCGGGGCCAACACAACAGCTACGTATGCTTGAAAGGAGCAGCCATGATAAATTGCTGAAATAGGCTATGCAATTTGTTCAGAGTTGTTTCATAAAGATATGTAACCATGCATCTTTTTTGAACATCCATAAATAGTCGGTACTCAGAAACATTGTCACATAGAACTACTCCATAGTTTGTCATCGGAGACCCAGACTAAGCCCAACGAAATTAAAAAATTGAAATTATAGAGCAAGCTCTGTACAATGTTGAGAGGCAAATAACGTGAACAATTTAACCATGTTTTACCAGAGACAAATGATACAAGTATCTTCAAAACGGTATGTATCTTTACTCTATGGATTTACGCAATATAGGTTTTACTTCAAGGAAAACAGTAAAGATAAAAAGGAGAATATGATGAATCAAATCAAATTTAAAGCATTACTATTCCAATTTTTACTTTTGCTGGGAAATAAAACATCTAAAATTGTTGTATCCTAACACCAATAAACTAGAATAACAACGCCAATCAATACAAACAGTAATTGAATGAAATGCATTAAAATTTCTAGACTGAAGTTGAACCAATAGAGCATATACTGTATACTTCGCAGCGTTAATATGTCATTGCCATTATTGTCAAGTTGATTGATAGCATACATTGTCGGATTGCAAATTTCATGACAGTAAATAATCAATTTGGGTCAACATATCAAATTGCGAAATATTTGTGCTTTGAAATTAGCAACTCACTATTTTGCATACAATACATTTGACTACTGGAGTTGATGTCGCATAAAATAAACAATCATTACTATACGAGAATACTATTACAAGACTGACCTTCAGTCAATTGCTGGTTTTGTCTGAACGTAAAAAATTGATTTTATGGTGAGGGTGATGATTTCATGAAGTCCAGGCTTGTGAGTGGAAAATGATAAAGATGATGATGAAGTGAGGTGAATGGATCAACAGCTTCAAGACCACAGCTTCAGGGTTCAAGACCACGGTAGAAAACTGGTAATAATTTGTAACTAATATTATGTAATAATTTGGTAATAATTAGGTAATAATTTGTAACTAATATTATTTGTAACTAATAATGGTAATAACTGGTAACTAATATTTGATTGAATGAATTACTTAGCTTTTTCACCAGCATGTTTTAGAAAATTAATTTCAATGGGTTTTAGTAAGGCCTACTACAAACTGGAGAAATGTTTTAGAATTTTTCCAGCTTCTAAAAGAAAGTTTGGATCAAAAATATCTGAATCTGTTTCATAGATCTAGCTGGAGACTTGAGGTATACAGTTTGAGCCAATGACATGTGTACTAGAATTTACTTTACAATTTTTCCAGGTTTTAAGAGAAAGTTTGGATCAAAAATATCTGAATATGTTTCTTACATCTAGCTGAAGACTTGATATAAAGAAAGAGTTTGAGCCAATGACATGAGTACGACTTCAACATCTTAAAAAATTTCTTGATTTGAAGGTTCAGTATCAGTACAATATCATAATAAATCGAAGATTTATTTGAGTTATTCACGTATCATACAATGTAAAGTTACTTTACCTTATTGCATTACAGAACATAGAGTTTATTTATTATACTAGAATGTGCATGAAAGATAAGTGTATACAAGTCATATTAGAAAATGAAATTCCAAGTACCCTTTTTAAAATTGTTTACTCACAAAATGTTTCGGCTATAGAATAGAATGTCTTTATTAGCCTCAATAGTACGTCACAATTTAACATATAGGCCATTCAACCAATATTGTTATGATGCCATTATCAAGTCAACGAAAAAAGACAAGTCGGTGCTCTACTGGAAGATGAATAAAAGTTTATTCAACTGAAATTAGAAGCTCTGAATGAAATCTATTATCTGATTATTCTGTTTCTATTCCACATTTTCAAATGGAAATGAAAAACAGTTACAAATTAAAGGCAATGAGCAAAGATTCGTCAGCTAATTGGATTCGAGTTATTTCGAGAACAACAGCGAAAGCAGCAGTGACTTGATCGGCCCGATCAAAAATCCAATTTGGTCAATTTTCAGTGACAGTGATTCGAATCAAAACAACTCCAGGGAATGATCAGCGGTGGGAGGAGGGGGGTTATGGGGGGAGAAGTTGCCCCTACAGTTATCCGCTGCAACAATGGACGAAAAGTCACCAGGGAGCAAAAACAGCACACCACACCACAAACGGCTGCACACACAATTATTGTTTCGCATTGTATGCCCGCCCCACTACCTGAACATCAACTGAACGTCAACTGTGTAATCGCTTTACTCAAATTCTATTAGAAAATTATGGCAGATCAACTGGATCGTCGTTGTGTGGCAAGGTCAACATTCAACTGCAACTGTTGAATGGGGCGGGAAAAATGAAGCATATAATATCATCTTCAAATACAGTTATGCATAAGCACAGATTCACAAAGTTAGTGCCAAGGTACCTAGAATACAGGTAGAATGTATTCTAGGTACATTGGATAGTACAGTTATTCAACTAGTAATTTATTCTGTGAACAGTAGACCTCGCGCAGTTATAAACCACATCCTCCTTTAATACTATCCATCAGAGTAAATTATGTCCTGTCGTGTCGTGTCGTGACGGCGAGATATCGGTGTGAAAACAGCCAATGGCTGATTGGGTTTGCGTATCGACAATTCTAATCATCTGTTGTAAACTACTATCACCAAAAGCTAATCTCCTACAAGACATACTGTCAACTAGTCAGCCCAAGTTGAAGGCAGAGAAATGTCGAGAGAAGATACTATGATACTTTCACCCGGTTGCACAAAAGCCTGTTAAATTTTAATCCCGATTAAATTCCACGAGAACCAATCAAAGAAACCTTTTTTCAAAATAAAAACCTCTGATTAGTTTAATAGGGATTAAAAATTAACGGGCTTTTTTGCAACCGGGCCATGGATTATCAATATTGCATGCACCATTTCAAGCAATGGTAAATGCTTCAATGGTATTACATTTACACATCACAGAAACTTCAAAACCTAAGCTTCAAAAATTGTATTGATAACATAGCTCAAATACATTTTAGATTTTAATTAATCGATGTGTAGTGAATCATTCATTCAAACAAGCACAAATTATCACGATGAATCCACTGACAGCTAATCAAATTATGAATAATTCTATAGTCTGATTTTGTACAGTAATATTGGAGTACTGTACGGAATTCTTTTTCGTTTCATATGATCCTTGAAATGCAACTTTAAAAAAATCTTACATATACATCGACGCGCCATTCAAAAAGGAACATACCTGTCAAATTTCATGAAAATTTATTGCCGCTGTAAATGCGGATCAAACATAAATAGAAACATTATTCATGAATACACACATAAAAATATGAAGAGGAATGCAAAACCATCGACTTGAATCTTAAACCTCACTTCGCTCGGTCAGTAAGTATAACTAGATAAGTACTACTCTTTACATTACACATCACAGAAACTTCAAAACCTATGGTTCAAAAACTTTATCGATAACATAGCTCAAGTACATTTTAGATTTTAATTAATCGATGTTTAGTGAATATTCAATCATTCATTCATACAAGCACAAATTAGCACTATTACTGAGATAGATTACCAGGCTAAACTAAACTTGTTTCTTTCTCGAATTTTCATAAATGACGTCATTCAAGAATAACGTCATGTTTTCACTTCTCTCCATTTACATCCAACCATCTACCTCACAATCGCCATCTATTCAGTAAACTGGTCATGGATGTAGAAGGAGGAATTAAGGAAATTAAGAATCCGAAAAGATCGTATTCTTGTTTGGAAATAGGGTGAACTTTCACGGCAAATACTCGAATGAAACAACATTTTCAGAGCAAATTAATCTTCCTACTAACGATGTTTAGCCCCATAATTGTTGGGCTTGAGAGTAGCTAATGGGTGGGATGATTATTATGACTGAATCAGTGGCGGCTTGTGCCTTAAAAAACAGGTGAAGTGGGTCCTCCCCCGGGAAAGTTTTATAAAATAGAAGCTGAAAATATGCATTTGAAGACCAATCTGACTTTCAAGCAGAGTATTCTTTGAATGTTAAACTTGAAGGTTCTACTCTCTAATAGGGTTCCTCAAAACTTTCTTTCAAACCTTCCTATTCACAAACTGAATCTCAGTTTTTTCTTATAAATATATCTTGCGCTTCAAGTTTCTAGGACGTTGAACACTAAATCATTTATAGGATTCATTATTTTTCTTTTTTCATTTGTATCTGTACAATTTTTATTGTCAAGGAGACATATTTGGGGAAACCCGTTGTCTACATTGTGAATAATAAAAAAATAAATAATATGTATGAATAAATAAATAATTAATATTAACCCTACAGAGACACACTTACTTTATGCTAACACCTCAATTTAATTTTGCATTTTTCTTTGAAAAATATGAAAAAAAAACAAATACTTAGACCATACTTCGTTATTTGTTAATCATTTTTGTTACATGTGCATACAGAAATAAAAAGTAAAGCACTGCTTATCAATATTTATACTTATTTTAGAAGTACGTATGTTCCGCCTAAGTGTTGAAGCTCCTAATCCGGTTTGAACGAATGGCTTAATCATTGCCAACGATAACTTCATCAAAAACTCACGTTTCTTCATTTTATTGTTTTGAATCTCAAGTTGTAGAGAATCATAGCATTTATTCCAATCTGATACATCATTCCATACCACATTCGTTGTGACAATACAAGTAAATCTTTGTAATAAAAGTGTTTGATTAAAGTCCCACGTAAAAGACACTCTGGGGTGTTAGACACCCCAAACGAAGAACAAGATGAGCTGGTGACCTTGTAGAATGCTATAACTGACTGGAAGTGGTGGAGAGTAGTTGACAATACTACAAACCTAATTTAGACTGGGCATAAATTCCCATCTGTTTGATATTGTCAACTGCAGAAAAGAAAAAGAAATCCCTGGGGTGTGAAACACCCCAGTTTGTCTCTGTAGGGTT